>NC_143482.1:40164740-40324382 GCF_027475165.1 Benincasa hispida | reverse complement strand
CCAATAGGCCACATGTTCGGATGACGACATGGAATGCGTTCATTCAATCTCATATGCGCCCATCTACCATAAATGCGTCCATTCACCTCATTTGCGTCCATTCAATTCGTACAACATACCTACGTCTGGACACCATCCCCGGCGTATGCATCCATCCTACCTTTGCATCCTTGCGGTGTCTTTTAAATCTCCACATAATGCCCTTCCAGCCTGTCACACCCTGCCCCATACCACCTTCTTAGCCTAGAGAAAAACGTGACTGCAGTAGTTACCAACCCTTGGGCTGACACTTACTGCCTAATAACTCTTATGGAATAACTCTGATACCAATTATAATTCATATAGAACGGGACGTCTTTAGGCCCACAATTTATTAACTTAGAAACATAATACGTTTAGAGTCATTACAACACTAGATTTACAAGTCCCAAAACCCACAAACCCTAGTCCCTATATGAACAATAGTAACATGTGTACAATATTAACCGTAACCACCTAGCAAACGGTTATAAGTCTTTTAGTCCTTTAGTGGCGGAACAGATACTGAGCTATCTTCAGAGGATTTGACCGCTACCTGTGGGGGAAAAACAAAACATTTGAAAACGGGGTGAGCTTACGCCCAGTGAGTGACCGAGAAAACATAGTAAAATCTCATGCATGATTTCAGAAGATAATTTTATCTGAAATATAATTTAATGCAGCATAAACAATTTCCAAGTGTAATGTATATAAAACTATTTTAAACATAAAACAGTAAAATCATTTCTCAAATCAAAGTACTGTACAACTGGTAAAATAATCCCAACACCAACTACTAGTCCAGAGAGAACCCTTTTGCACAATCTCTGACTTTATTCACCTATGTCCACATTAGGTACTACTGCTCCGATACCTTCTCCTTGTACTTCAGTATCGAGCTACTAGGATACCTTCTCCAACGTACTTGGGTATTCCATTGGCTTGGTACCTTCTCAAACGTACTTCAGTACCAATAGATACCTTCTCCTTGTACTTCAGTATCTAGTTGGGTGGATGCCTTCTCCTTGTATTTCGGCATCGCATTTTACCAAAACTATTTATAAACAACTTTTCTCTTTAAAGCATGTACAGTATAACAGGCATACAACATGGCTTTAAAGATGGTAACGCATGCTGGATAAAATCAATACATATACATATGTAAATAGTTTTTCAACAATATGCATGCGTTCAAATCACAATTCAAACTTGCTTGGAAACCACTTTATAAAACTAGTAGGCATGAGAATTATATTCGCAAACATGCTTTCTGTAAATGTTGTAATCAAAACAGTTTAAAACGTTTTAGTTCAAAAACATTTTAGCCACTCACCTCGAATTCTTAGGAACTTTTCACTCTAGTAGCTCCTCGGGTCCCTTTTTCACCCCTCGAATCCAGATTCAACTTACAACTTAGATTACTCATAGTTCCGAAACTTATGTGGAAATACTTCCTTCTACAAACTTATTCTAAAATTTCTTAGGAATCTTACCTTAAACTTTCAGCTCTGAATTCCTCATGGTTTGGCTGGAATCTCAAAATCTTCAAGACTGGCCCAGACTGATTCGATAGTCTGACCCTTCTATCTTCTTCTCAACCTCCAGCCCAGTTACTTTGAGCTTTTTCCTCCGGCAGCCCTACTCTAAAAACTAGACTTCCAGAGCTTTCAGATGGCTTTTAGAATCACTCCAAACCACGAGTAGATTGGAAGATCCTCTCGTCCAAATTTGACACATTCCTCTAAACCCTCACTGCCCTCTACATTCTCTACGAAATTTATGATTTTTGTGTGATTTGAAAACGAAATCCCAACTCACTATTTATAGGTGTTCAAATTGCTCGTGGGATTGACAGCACCTACTTGGCTGCATGGCCAAATGTTTAATCCTCCCTTTATCAACGTAAGCTGACTTCACCGTGGTTCAATATGTTCTTCCCAAACGCATCCAACACAATTTCTTAGAGTTTAAGAATTTCTCTTAATCGGACAACTAAATTTTAATTGACGTTTGCCCTTACGTCTTCAAGCTTTGTTTGTATTCAAATTAGGGTTTTTAAATGCATAATCCACCCCAATGCATCCAAATACATCTCCCAGAAGCTTGCTCGGCCGTTCAATGTATAGGCAAGGCGTGGGCGTGACGTTCGAATCGGACAAAGCAAGGCTAACGCATAGGCGCCCTCGCTCTTTCTACTCTCGGTAGGGTTGTTCCCTCCACTCATGGCAGTGTCGCTCTCTCCCACTTTCTCGCTCAAAATCTCGCTCTCTCCAAGTTTCTCTCCAACCTTCTCTCCTAGTTTCTCTTCTATCTCGGCAGTGTCGCTCTCTCCAATTTTCTCTCCCATTTTCTCTCCAATCTTGCTCTCTCCCAGTTTCTCTCCAACTTTTCTCTCCACTCTCGCTCTCTCCATCTTTCTCTCCAACTTTTCTCTTCAATCTTTCTCTCGAACTTTTCTCTCCAATCTTTAGCAATTGTGAAAAATGTTCCCCATATATTTTCTTTTACCCGTTTACTCACCACTTAATGATATTTTTATACGGATCTTCCAGGATAATTCCAAAATAATATTTTCTATATTTTCCTTAATTCCTTACTCCGTACTTCACCTAATTTTTCATACTTAGCCGTATTCTTCCTCGAATTTTCCAAACTCATTCTTCATATTATTCCACATTAATTCCACGTACTTAATTTCTATATTTATTCCCACTTAATATTTTTCCTCAACTTTTCCAATATTATTTTCTCCTTTCAAATCTCCATTCCTTCTTTCACCAATCACACTAACTGTTTTCAAAAACCTATTTATTATAAAAATTTCATTACAATTTTATCAATTAAAGCTCAACTTAAATTATTCAAGGAAAACCTACTTAACACTTAAAAATTTCCTTTCTCTTAACTTAGGATTTAACTTTCACTTAGTTAATTCCTTTTATCACTTGATTAAGTAAGGAAAATAGAAATTCGGGTTTCACACAGCCATTGCCACCTAGAACCTTTCCCTATACGAGACATACTTTCCTCGGTTATGCCATTTTCAATTAATGCAACCTTACCTTATGCATCCATTAACGCAACTAGGTCACATATGCTAGATACTCGCAAGGCTCATCCTTAGTCGTATGCCCTCTACCGCACGGCTTACCTTTTCCCTATGTGCTCAACTAGGATTATGACCAACCCTCTGCTACCGCATGCTATTTGCTCAAGCCTTGCCCTATGTGTCCACATGCCTCGGATGTCCTCAGCACATAGCACATCACCAATGCCTAACAACCTTTGGGTCGACTTGGTTCTCAACTCAACACCTCATGGTATAGCTCACCATCGCCTAGGGTCTTGCTAACGCATCCCTTATGACCAATGCAACCAACCTCATGAATCTTATTACCGCAAGCCTTAGTAACGCAAGCACAATTCACCATGCATCCACCATAGCCTATTTCATCACCTAGCTCATTCTTTAGCAAGGCCGCCACATAGCACCATCGCGTAGCATCGCCGCATACCCTCGCGTAGCATCACCGCACACCATCGCCGCATACCATCGTCTAGTATTGCCACATGCCTCCATTGCGTAGCACTGCACCTTTTTACCACACGATCAACTAGCGCGCACCACTCCAATGCCCAGTGCCCTTGTCCGTGCAACTTGAGGCTGCCGCATGCGTTTTTCTAACCTCTCAAAACATTGGTTGCCGCATGCATTTCTCTTAGCCACAATTTGGCTTCCTTCAACGCCCCAAATAACCTCTAAATGAGCAAGGCCAATGCTGGAACAACAATTAGTCAATTTTCTAACTTCCAACGTATGGGTTATACTTAGCCAATTTGTACTAGTTAAAGCTTATTGCAAAACTACTTAACAAATCTATTTAAACACTTAGTATTTTCCTACTTTTTGAATAGAATTTAACTTGTACTTAGTTAATCCCTTTTATTTCCTGTTTATGTAGGGAAAATGAGAATCTGGGTTCCACAGATCGTCTACCAGGTGCTACACAATCGCTGAGCTTTACTACATGATCACCTAGTGGAAGTAGACGATGAGCTTCATGGTTGTATAGACAACTATGCAAGGCAACATGACCTGAGGTTCGTGAGACAGCTGGGCGTCTCATACTTTTGAAACTATGGGCTTGGGAGCAATTTCCAACAATGTCTCCACAGCTACAACATGTCAATGACGCTCAGTTAGCTAGACGAGCCTACGTTCTTGGTATGTTATTTTAATTCAAATTAATTTTTATATCACCGATCTAGTTAATTTAGAATCTAAATTATCAATTTAAAAATTTAGGTAGAGAGACAAATTTTGTGTGACTAGGACAGCCACACATGTAGTCAGCCAGTACAGATACATGTTTGATTTGCTTCAACCTAATCAGGTACATTAATACTGAACCAAATTGGTTATTTTATACACATTTTTATTGTATTTGTCTTTAATGTTCTCCAATATAATATTTTGTGATTCAAGTTATTTGGGAGCCATACAAAATTATTATACATACTTTGCTTATTTTTATACGAATGGTCAAAACATATGGTGGACGATGAGTCCTCTCATATGTTTTTACATTGGTGAGTGGCATCTTCTTGACAGAGTGATGAGACAATTTGGTTTTCGGCAGGATGTCCCATCGCCTTGTAATACTGAACCTCTATTGCATAATATCGACTTAGAGACTATAGATTGGTCCGAAAAAGTTGCACATTTGGTAGTGCGATGGCACTATCGTACAAGGTTTATTGCAGTTGAGGTTTCTATGATGTCACCCAAGACTACATTCATTGGTATAATAATATCACAAGGCACTACGTCACTCGTCTGAGAGCAACTGTGGGTCATCTGGTAAATGAATAAATATTATTTAATTATTTTTAATTTAAATTTATTTTAAATATTATCTAATTGTTTTATAATTTACACAGATCGAACGACAGTAGACTCTGTGATGTTGCGAATGATCCAAACCAGGTTCTTGCTATATGTAGTGACAACCAAAGCTATATGGAGGAGATACATTATATGTACGATATACCTATTGTTCCTCCACCAGCTCCTAGACGTAGAGGACCTGTTTGGGAAGAGGATTAGTTTGATGAGGTTGCCCATAATGTGGAAGAGTTGTCCCCTGTGATGCAGACGCAGAGTCAAACTGATTATGTTAGTTTGATGATGATGATGCCAACGTTTGGTTTAGGACATTATGACTCAGAGGCTGGTTCTTCGTCTTCATACGTGCATGGACATGGTCGGGGTCGTGGAGAGCATAATGAATATTTATATTATGAAGCGCATGCAGAGGTACCAAATCGACATCAAGGAGAACCAGAGAAACCTCAAATTCGAAGTCAACGACGACAACCAGCTCGAAATCGACGACGCCCGCCTTGTGGGACACATTGATTTTTGTAATTATTTGTATATAAGTGAGATATTTTAATTTATACTTTTTTATTTTTATGAGATAATATTTTTTTTTTAATTTTTTCTTCTGAGTTAAGTTAAATAAAATAATAAAATATTTTTAGAAATTGTTTTTTATAAAATGGATTTTTTTTTTTTTTTTTAAAAAGAAGGGTGAAGCCCGAATCTTCAAAATTCGACCTACGTTGGTTGAATTTTGAAGGCTCGACACATTAAAATAAAAAAAAAACATATTTATAAAATGGAATTTTTTTTTTTAAAAAAAATGGTAAAGGTCGAATGTTGAAAATTCAACCTAGGTTGGTCGAATTTTCAACACTCGACATATTAAAAAAAAAACAACAATATTTTTTTAAATAGTTTCAAAACAACAATTTTTTTATAAATTGTTTTTAAAACAACAATATTATTTTAATTTTCCCTAACTATTTCTTGTTTCACTAGAAGAAATTCGGGCTTTAATGTCGATTTTAAACCGACATCAAAGATAGTGTTATTAAAGCCCTTTAATGTCGGTTGCCTTTAATGTGGGTTGAAACCGACATTAAAGGGCTTCAATAACACAGCCTTCAATGTCGGTTGAAACTGACATTAAAAACCTTCAGTGAAATTTTCAACCGATATTAAAGCCTCTATTTTTTTTTTTTAATTCTTAACTGTCATTGAAGCCCAAATCTGTCGCTTTTTTAAAAAATTTTGTTATCGAATCCATTTTTTTGGTCAAAAAGTATAATATGACACATCATCATCGAACGCTGTGGCTATGACATATTATTCATGTATGGATTGTAAATCTATTACATTTAATCCACAAATTCTGCTATAAAATTATAATTTAAAAGGTCGTACAATAATCCAGACCTTGAAAACAAAAATTACAAGTAATACAAACATTATGATTTGACAAACACTATGAGTTTACTGTCCCTCTCCACTTGGTAAGTATGAATCCCTTCATAATTCTTCTCGAACAAACCCCTCCAGCTTCAGCAGTGTCTAGTTATAGGCATCTTTGTCTGACCACTATTGTTCAAAGGATCACAAACAAAAAAGGTTTAAGACAAAGGATTGAAAGTTAAAATATGATCAGAATTCATATTCAACTAACCGTGTTTATTGGGAATGTGCATAAATGGTACATTCAAGGCAAAATTCTTTATAGTGAATGTGCTGGATCTAGAGTTCCCCAAGAAAAAGCATAAAGAAGTTGCGATACCAAATCTTTTACTCCTTTGTTGCACCTGCAAAACAAGAAAACTCAATAGTTGAATAAATGAGAGAATCTTCTTTTTCAAAATCATTACTCATTTTTCAAGAATCTCCTTTTTCATAATTTCACAACCACTTGTTCTCAATAGAACTATCAGAATTCCAAAAAAATGAATATTCAAGAACACATACACCAATAAGCAAATTTAGCTCACAATGTACTTCAAATCTCAAAAGTTGTAACAAAAACTACCATAGTGCATGAATAACCTACAAATTACCATAATGCAATCCACAAAATCAAGCACCTTGAATAAAATCTAAACTACAAATAAATAGTACCCATGAGTTATAAATGGGTGTTACATTCTAATCCAATATGGTCCAAAAAGAAATAAGAACACTATAACTTCTCAAATAGGAATTTCCATATCATTAGAGTCACTTGAAAACACTTAGAGACTGTGCTTAAAACTGCAAGCATTCAAAAATGCACTTACCAGGAACAATTTTTACGTGAATTCCTTGCTGTTGCAAGAAATCCATCTCCTTCCCACCGCTTCCAAACACCTAGAAAACACACAAACAACACCATTAAAAGTATATGGTAGAGGAACATATTGAGAGAATACAAATGTGAGGCAACTTCAATCAAGGCCCACCTTCCATAAACCGAAATGTAACCATGAGAAAAAACAAAAACTTGTAAATTTTGATCCAAACAAGAGCGAGAATTTACTTTTAAACTATAGAATACAAACAAAAACTTGTAAACTATAAAATAAAAACAAAAGTGCACACACACTAGTCATTATATAGTGTTTTCCAAATAGTCTTTCAATTACTCCTTCGTTATGTTTTCTCCATCATCCACCATAGATTTGATCCAAATTGAAAGTATGACTTCCTACAAGCAGAGAAAACTGGGCAAACAACATATAATAAGAATAAAAACATATAATAGGAAAGGAGGAAATTAGCATCTCCAACTAAAAAGTTTTACATTATCCATATAACTAAAAAGTAAAAAACCCCCTAAATCAACACCAAATCTTCAAGCAACTAAAAAGCACACCAAACGGATTCATTTAGACAAATAATGCATAAATATAAATTACCAAAGGATTCCTAAGAAGTTTCACTACCATAAACCACTCAATGGAAGTCATAAACAACTAAGCTCTGACTACCATAACTGCAGGATAGTCATAGCATTCCAACGCTAAATCTAATTTAAAACTTTAGAACAAATAGATTTTTATGATAAGCATATTATAAATATTACCTTATACCTGTTATTAATGTTGTTATGAAGTCCTTTTTGTGTTGGGTACACATTCTCCACTTGTCAACCTTCTTAAAACATGTCCATTCACTACAAGAATTTGCGGAGGAATCGGTCCAGTCAACTTGTTATTGTGAAAATCCCTTCTTAAAACACGTTTCCTGACTAAGTGTATATTTCATTTTATGCAGCCTACCCCCACGTAATTTGGGCATATAATCAAAGTAATTAATTTTTTTTTTAAGAAAATGGTATCACCAAAGTCCCTCATAGACAACAATTGAGGCTACGTACTTGAGTGCGGACCTAGAAATATCAAACTCTATATGAGTACAAGAACGATCAGATGTAAGTGTATGGAGCTCCTTCTTCACAACCACATTAGATCTTCAAGCAATAAAACAATAAGTTAGATTCTTTCTACTTCTTTTCCATATTTTTAAATTTTGCAGATAGAGCAAGGTGGTGCAAGTTAAACTCAAAACTCAATATATCAAATTCTCAGAACCTGAATGGATGTTAAGCATCATGTACAACATGACCATTTGCATTTATCCAGTTCTTGTTGTCATCAGTCACATCTGCAGGATCATGGAATACCACTTGATATTCTGGTATGCCAGCCGTGTAAGGTGTGGTCACTGTTGTTACATCATCCTCATCTTGAAGAAATTGATCCAACTCAGGCCACAAAGATTCTCACCTAAAAAAGTAGTAAACCATGAAAGTATGAGTGGACAATCTTCTTTAATAGACTTATTCTTATAAAAGCGTATATAGTTCAAACAGGGAAACAATAAAATCCCATTTTAATGTATAAATCATTAGTTGGAAACTAAAATCAACCTCACCAAGTAAACAGTCAATAAGTTACAAAAATGCAACTAAAGTTAACCTAGGAAGGTTAAGAACGTATATATCTGCATGTTGAAAGTTCCAACAAGAGGAAAGATATCAAATTTCCAGAAACTGATCCCACAACGTAATTGATGCAGAATGCTTAGGTTCTCAAACTTCTGGGGCCTATTAAGAGAGTTTGGCTTCACACAACGTACATAATGAGGCTAGGTAGAATTTAGTCTCTCCATGAGTGCTTAAAGTTGTTGCTATTAGCACCACAATTTGGAAAATGTAGATCAGAATATTAAGTGGCCAAAAGAACAAATAAAATTATTGAGTATATATAGCATTGTAGTAAGCATCACTCTTCAAATAAAAAGATGCAAAAATCTAAATAATTGTACTCCACAGACGGTAAGAAAATCTACGGACGACGAGAAGATCTACGAACGGCAAAAAGATCTACCAATGATCCCAATTGGTTTTTGTAATTCGTATATACAGACGACGAGAAGATCTACGAACGGCTGGACAGATCTATGGATGGAACGCCACGAACGCCGGATCCACCAAATCTACAGACCTATCGAATGTATAGATCTATGGACGGCTGGACGGAATGTTACGAATACTGGACCCATTGGATCGGAAAAGCTAGAATGGCCACGAAGCTGTACGGCCGGACGGAAAGAGACGTTGGACGCTGGATAGAAAGAGACGCCGGACGGAATGCCCAAGAAGCTGAACCGGACGAAAAGAGACGTCGGACGCTGGACAAAGACCCACGACAATGACAACGCCGACGAAATCAAGATTCGTTGTTGAAGATCGGACTCTATGTTGTTGGAGAAGAGAGGGTTTGGTAAGAGAGAGTGAAAGGGAAAGAGAAGATTTGGAGAAGAGAAGGTTTGGTAAGAGAGAGTGAAAGGGAGGGAGAAGATTTGTTTAAAATGAAAGAGATTTTTTTAATAAAGTAAGAAAAAAAATTGAGACCTTTAATGTCGATTTTAAACCGACATTAAAGTCGATCTTCAATGTCGGTTTAAAACCGACATTAAAGATCCGTTTTTTTCAACCGACATTATACATCAAGTTTCACTTTTCCAACCAATATTAAATCCCAAAACTCTTATAGTGTTTCTTGTTTCTTGTTTTTTTCCTTATTTTTTTAACAATATAATAATAAAAAGAAGATATGTCATACATTAAACATTGAAAAAAGATATTATCAAAAGTTTACGTCATATAATACAAATAAGGCTAGGCCTCGATGACAACTAAATATAATAACAAAGTTGTATCCTAACCTTCATATGTTGCCCATATTTGATCGGCAGTGTCATCTCTAACTCAAGTTATTTGACTTAAACAATTTTGAGTCGAATCCAACTTAATTATATTATTATATAAATATCGTTTTTGTAAAACATTAAAGTTAAGTTAAATGATTGTCTTAGTCAAAAAAATGTATAATTCTACTCGGTTTTAGATATACTAAAAATACTAGAATTCAAATAATATATAAACATGTATATTGTAAAATTTAATATTCAGAAGTTGAAATGTAAAAAAAAAAAATAAAAATAAAAACATAGTATACATTTTGAAAATTTAAATAATATAAGAGAATTTTAAAATACAAAATCAAAATAAATATAAATATAGCATAATTTTTTTTGTAAATATAAAAATGAATAAACAAAATAAACAAAATATAAAAGATGATAAATATAAATGAAATAAAAGAAATAAGCGCACATCTTGGGAGTGAAAATTTAAAATATAAAAAATGAATGTACATATTGAAAATTAAAAAAATATATAAATTTAAGTTCTTAAAATTCAAAATTAAACGAAAATATAAAAGATGAAAATAAACAGAAAAAGAGAAAAATAAAAGTGCCCAACATAGAAGTCCACACAACAAAGAGGTGAAAGGATAGTTTGATAAATAAAAGAAATAATATTATCTAAAATAGGAACAAAACCCATTTTCATAAGCATTACTCAAATTCTAGAAACTACAAAACATAATCGTTATCAAACAAGTCAGTTTCTTAAAAAATAAGAAATAAAAACAAAAAATCGGAAACACGAACGTTATCCAATATGCCCTAATTTTCCAATTTCATTCTCTTCATTCATCACAGTCTTCATACCTTTACACACTTTCCTTTGGAAATCATCAATCTCCTTCCTTTTTCTCCACCTCCAGTCCAACCCTAAGATTGTTTACCATCATCCTTACCAATGATAATTTGATCTGAACATGATGCAAGAACACCAATTTGACACTTATTCACCAGTGCCTCCTTTAAAGAATTAGAATCATAATGAGTAACAAGCATCTTGAAATTTTAAGGTATTATGTTACACAGAGCACAAATATTAAACAAGATGTCTTAGTAATCGCAGACACGCGAACTAAATAACAAACAACAAATCAAGAAACGAAGACTCGGAGTTTGGTAACCCCGTTTATCGATATACTGCCAACGTTTGTTGGGCAATGTTCCTAGGAAAGTAAAATCACTAATATGAAAAAGTCAAGCCTTTACAACATTGATTTATCTGTAAAATAATGGCGATCATAGCGACACACGTAGAGCCTAACACTACAACAAACATCATCTTCAATAACTTTTTAGAATAGCCTTTTAAGAAAAATGTTTTTATAAGTAGAGGGAAAAAGTGGCAAACCAAATTATTATGGAAGCTAGTCAAAATAATGAAATTACCCATCAAATTTATCCCTCTAAAAGGGTTACGCTTTTCAAAGTCTCTTCATCCGTCCACTCATTCTCCCAATAAACTACACATTCTCTCACTGCAAAAGGTCTCTTCAGCTTCTCTCTTCCTCTTCCCAACTTTGATCCTTCTTCGCTCTGCTTCTTCACAAAAACTGTCATCCTTGCTTTTCAGCCTTCACATTCATTTTATCTGTCTTCTAATTCATCATCTCCAATCGCCACCAGCTCCATCTATCTCCTTAAACCTTAGTATGCTTCTTCTTCACTCCGATCTCTCAAATTCTTGGTCAAAATATAGTATTTGATTGTAAAAAACTTTCTAGATCTGTAACAGAAAATGCTATTTGAATGGTGTTATGATTTTGAACTTGTTTTTCAGGTTACGAAAATTGCAAATGCCCATCCAGGTAAAGATCTGTAAATCAAGAAATTAATGGTGCAAATCGTCATCGATCAATGAATCCAAAAACACTTTTTTTAGTGAAATTTAATTGGATTTTTTTTGTCTCATTTTATGGAACAATTTGTTAAGAAATGGGTGTTTTTGTCTCATTTTATGGAACAATTTGTTGAGAAATGGGAATTTCTCAAGCCAAACGACATTGGAGTTCTTAGACAGCTCAGGATTCAGATCAAATTATCAAGGTCATTAAGAAGTGAAATAAACCAGTGTTAACAGTAAACGGTGTTAATACGTAACAGTGATTATTTCTCGGTCTGTCATACACAATCTCATCATGTAGAACACCCCACCTCACATGCCTCTATATGATCGAATCGATCACATCGTTATGACACTTTACAACATTTGTAATAGTCATAAAGCGGACCATATTCAATAGTATTTCCAGAAATAGGTACCCAATATAATCCAAATACTATAGATGGTTTAGGCTATTTTACTCGAACTTGATCAAGTTTATGTCTCCACATAAAGTATAAGTATTAATGAGAATAGCCAAGGATTTGTAGTTTATTGGATTTAAAGCTATTAAACAATCAACAAACTTGTCTGAATAAACTTTATATATGTTTACTGTTTACAAAACTACGAGTTTAGGACATACAACCCAACAGTACGCTAATGCATCACACCTACTTTTCAAGTGTCAATGCATGCAACAATCTAAATTGAAAATGGAGAAGTAGCAATGGACAAGCGACAATACAACCTTTGAGCTTAGGGATGGAGAAGCAGCAATGTAATCCTCGAACTTGGAGATAAAGAGGCAGCAATGTAGTCCTCGAACTTGGAGATGGAGAAGCAATAATGCAATCATTGAACTTGGAGACGAAGAAATTGAGTTTGAGGACTTTTTTGTACTAGACTGAACTTAAAGTTTCCTTTAAGCTGCCTATGTATCCTTATAATGGATAAGGATCAAGAAATGGAGGAACTTGATTTGTAGAGATCCTTAAGTGGAAGCGGATCGTCCAAATTCCATTTTGATTAAAAAAAATGACAACAAACATACAAGATATGCATTCTTAAATAAATTACAGCATGCTTTTTAATAAAGAAATAGAGTTCAAAAGTGTCACACCCCGCCCCGAGCCCATACTACTGAGTCTGAGGAGAGGCATGAGGGACTGGAGATACCACTCTTTTGTGATACCTACAATTCATCTGAACCTCTTTACTCTCAGTAAACTTTAAGTCAAGGACATAAACAACAACTAAACAAGTAGGCCAATTTTATTACAACAATGTAACGTTTATACAACTCCAAGGCTTAGCAACAAAGCTTAAAACAATAACTATAAACCCCAAAAATGTAACTGTGGCTTGTGGCAGACCTTGACCTTAGCAGCACCCTAGAACTCCTCACCTTTCGCTACCTAGGAAGAAAAACATGAAAAAAAGAATGAGCTTCACAAAGCTCAGTGAGTGGTAAGCAACTTCTAGAGTCTATTTCAACTCATAATAACAAGCATATCATTAAAACGAGATTACATTCAAACCTCAGCCTTGAATGAGTATGTTCTCAACTTCTATCTACACACACGGTAGATAGTTAAACTGATAACTACTTAGAATGAGTCTATTCTCTACATACACACATGGTAGATAGTTAACTAATACTAATCATGAACGCTTACTCTGCTGAGTTCCCTTTTGTTCCTAATGTCTCCTATATGCACATAGCTCCCCGCTCATTGGCTTAGAAGCTAGGCCTATCGGCCCTCTGACCATCCCATGCGAGGATCCTCCCATAGGCTCAGGAACTAGACCTCTCGGTCCCCTGACCATCCTGTGAGGTTTTACTTTCAGGCTCAGGAACTAGGTCTATTGACCCCTTGACCATCCCGATCACATAATCCCATTCTCATGCTAGATACTCATTCATAACATAAGCATATACAATTTATTCTAAAAGATATGGTTTAAGATTTAAAGGAAATTACCACTCACCTTGATAAGGATAGGAATATTTCTTTTAAAAGTTCCTTGATCTTCCTTGGCTCCTCTTTTGAACCCTAAATTCAAGATTCAACATAAAGCTCAGATTACTCATAGTTCTAGGCTTTATCTCGAGTTACTTCCTTCTAAAAGGAAGCTTATCTCAAAATCTTAGCTCATAAATTCTCGTGGTTTGGCCAGAATCTTCAAAAAATCAAGACTGGCCTAGCTTACTCGACACCTTGACCCTTCTGTATTTTCCTCACTCTCCAGCCCGATTCCTTGGAGCTTCTTCTCTGGAAGCCCTACCCTGAAAACTAGACTCTCATAGCTTTTAGGTAGCTTTAGAATCACTTAAAACGCACAAGTATTCTGGGAGAACTCCTCATCCCACGTGGATGCTATTTCCAGACCTTCTTGTCCGACAGCATCTCCTCCTCTTCGAACTTCAAGACCGACACATGGTCTTGCTACCAATGCATGCATTCTTCCATCAACGCATAGTCTCCTCTCAATTAGTCCTCATACACTATTCTTTATGTCCTTTGAAGAGAATTTAAGTTTTATCTAAAGTCCTTGGACCTATTTATAGACTTCCAAGATCTCTCTAAGGCCGACACCTCTCACTTGGTCGCATGTCCAAGTGTCCTTTCCTTATACTATTAACGTAACCTTGCATTATCGCAACCCAAGGTGTCTTGCTCCCTTTTTACCAACGCATAGCCCTCAATTTTGCATGTATTCTTGTGCATCCACCTCATTTGCTTAAGGCCTAAGGTTTCCTCTTAACAAGCCATATGTCCGGATGATGACCCTGAATGCGTCCATCCAACTCATATGCGCTCAACTAGGATTATGACCAACCTTCTTCCACTGCATACTATTTGCTCAAGCCTTGTCCTATGCGCCCACATACCCTTGGATGTCCAACGCATAGCACATCGTCAACGCATAACAACCTTCTGTATCGTAAGCCTTAACGACGCAAGTAGTTCCACTATGCACTCACCATGGCTCGTCTCATCGCCGCATAGCTCATTGTCTAATACTATTGCCGCATACCACCAACGCATAGTACCACCGTATAACACCAATGCATAGTATCGCCGTTTGACACCAACACATAGTATTGCCGCATACCATCGATAGCATACCTTCTGCCGCATACCATCGGCCGCATACCATTGGCCACATATCATCGTGTAGCATTGCTCATTTTACTACCCGATCAACCAGCGCGCGTAACTCCAATGCCCAACGCCTTTGTCCGCGCAACTATAATTCTTTTGGTTGACACATGCGTTTCTCTTGGCCACACTTTGGCTTCTTTCAATGTCCAAATAACCTCTAAATGAGCAAGGCCAATGAATGGAACAACACTTAGCCAATTTTCTAGCTTCCAACGCATGGGTTATAATTAGCCCAATTTTCTACTAGTAAAGCTTATCTCAAAGCTACTAAACAATCTTTATTTAAACACTTAGAAATTTCCATCACCTTAACATAGGATTTAACTTTCACTTAGTTAATTCCCTTAATCACCTACTTAAGTAGGGAAAATGAAAATCTGGGTTTCACAAAAAGATTATACCTTTGAACAACATTTCTTCGTGTAAACCTCTTGAATTGTCACGAAATCAAAATCAACAACAAGCTTGAATACCCTCTTCATGAAAACTCGAACCAAAACAGAAGACACAACCACTTGGAACCTTCGGTATACTTAGAGTGAGAGTCCAAGAGTTTTGGGCTCTGACTATTTTGGTTAGGAGGGTGATTTTTAGTTTGAAGGAGGAAGAAGATTAAGGAAGAACACAGAACGATTCTATGATTGTCACTATCGTATAGTAAAGCTCTCAATCGTGTAGTGTTTTCAGGACCGTAAGTTTGTACGGAAGAAAAGAAAATTAATTCTTTTATTCCATTTGTCATAAAACCACTTAACCACCCACTAATATGGTTGGAGAGAAAAGAGGAATAATTATCCAAAATAATAAAATTAATATAAATAAATATGATAACCAACTATCATATCTTATTTATATTAAACTATATGTTATATCAAATATAACACATAATATATAGTTTTAATATTGTATCATATATAATATAAACTATAGTTCTCTTATCTATTTTATGACATTTAATATAAATCATATTTATATTAAAATTAATAACTATTTGAATCTCATTCAAATACTTATTTTCTCTAAATAAAATATCAAATATATTATAACAATTATATCATATATAAACGGTGCTGATGACACCTAGCTTTGATTAATCACATCTTCAAATTTTCATTAAAAATTTGATATCACATACTAAATTGTTTATGACATCTAGCTTTGATTAATCACATTAATCAAATTTAAAAAATACTTTCATGGTAATGATCAAGTATACTCTAAAAATTAATTGATTAATAAATTAATTATTTCATTGTAAATTATATGTCATATAAATACAATATTCCCTAAAAACCGAATTTGAATATTTCAAATTCTTACTTCACCTAATTCTTCAATTTTGTCCGTATTGAGCTAGAAAGGAGACCCGATGGATCTATAGATCATGGGCTCCAACGATTCGAGACTAACCAGTCAATCTCTTTACCTAGTTAATCAATATTCATTAACTAACAGGATTGTCCACTATAGCCTGTAGTTGCACTCCCTTTATTGTAGATATATTATGTGTTCATTTGATATAACTATCATCAATAAGTTGATCCTTCATAGGTTATTCGTAACCACAGCTAGGTCAAATACTGAAATACCCCCTGAGTTACATCTTTTCTCCTTAAGTACCACTGTCTCTCTAATGAACAATAGGTTTAGTATCATAATCACTAAATCCATTTACTCTCAGGCCAACAAGAGGTTGGGGCTCCTTGTTCATGACAAGGGATCGACCCTTAAGGGAACAACCTTTCTACTATCCCTAACATGGGTAGGAGTGAATTCTATCTTGCAAATTCTATGTCCCCAGCCATCTACCCGATCTTATCCCTGAAATAGGAGGCATATTGAGTAGTGATGTTGAGCTTACCCTCACCTATGTAGATCAAGGGACAATCGCGAATAAATAAGTGTTACCATTAAACGGTGTTAATATGTAACAATGATTATTTTGTGGTGTGTTTTACACAATCTCATCGTATAGAACACCCCCACTCACATGTCACTACATGAACGAACTGATCACATCGTTTATGAAACTCTACAACATTTGTAACAATCATAAAGCAGGCCATATTCAATACTATCTCCAGAAATAAGTACCCAACCTATTCCAAGTACTATAGATGGTTTAGGCTATTTTACTCGAACTTGATCAAGTTTATGTCTACACATAAATTCAAAGCATTCATGACAATAGCCAAGGATTCATAGTTTACTGGATTGAGAGTTATTAAACAATAAAAAACATTTATCTGAATAAACTTTATATATGTTTACTGTTTACAAAACTACGAGTTTAGATATACAACCCAACAGTATGCTAATGCACCACACTCTACTTTTCAGGTGTCAATGCATGCAACAATCGAAATTGAAAATGGAGAAGTAGCAATGTATTCCTCAAAGTGGAGATGAAAAGCGGGAGTGCAATCCACGAGCTTGGGGATGGAGAAGCAGCAATGTAATCCTTGAACTTGGAGATAAAGAACCAGCAATGTAGTCCTCGAACTTGGAAATGGAGAAACAATAATGTAACCATCGAACTTGGAGATGAAGAAGTCGAGTTTGTGGACTTTTTTTACTAGACTAAATTTAAAGCATCCATTAAACTGCTTACGTATCCTTATAATGGATAAGGATAAAGTCATAACGAAGTTCAACATATTTTTTCTTTTTTTTTTCTTGTGTAGACTAAACTTAAAGTTTCCTTCAAGTTGCATACGTACCATTTATAATGACAGTGATTAAGTCATAATGTAGTTCAAACATATTCTTTTTTGTCATTAACCTTTTAAGCTCATGCAAGCGAGGAGCAACATACAGTTTATACTCTTACGTTAAAGAGTTTTTACATGTTTATGAAGCAGAAAATTCTATAAGAAACTGAAGGAAATCAGATTCGAGATTTCCATGAGCAATGAAAAAAAGATTATTCCAAATCACAATCATGAATGAGCATTACATTTATAGTCGACTTCAAAACAAGCGGTTATACAATTGATATAGAAATTATAGCATGAAAACTCAAATGCACAAAGAGAATTGATAACGGGCAAAAATGCATGTTATCCTAGTGCTAAGTTATTAAACAATGATGGATTGCGTTGATAAAATATGTTAAATGGCCTCCATTAAGCATAAATTCTATAATATTGCAGTCGCATGTGTTTAGCGTATTAGAACTATTGATTTTTGTATTTTTGGGCAGAATATGAGTTAATGCAATGCAAGATTGCGATCATAGGAAATTATCGGTCGAGCGCAACTTTACCACAAGACATTGCGTTGATCGTGCTCGCAAACATTCTCCCGAGAAAGATTGCCGCAACTTGGTCAGCGCAACATGGTGGACACATCTGGGTGAAAAGCCAACTAAGAGCAATGGGATAGAAAGCTAATGACAGTCGAATCCAAATTAAGTTAACTGTCGATAACGGTCACAAAGTACATTCAACTTTATCGGTAACAATCATTCGGCGCATCAATCAGGAATTAAAGTTGTCCCATCTATACAACTGGGAGAGAGAAGCCGCCTTTCACAATTGGTGCCCTATAAATACCAAGTGCATTCTTTAGAAAAGGGGTTGTTAGGTTCACGAGTTAACCAGTTGCTTCTGTTGATAGTTTTCTTTTCCATTTTACGGGGGAGCAAGAGAAGAGTGGTGGCGCCGGAGATCGCCCAGGGCAACTCAAGAGAGAACAATGGGGTGTAAGAGCAGAGAGCGGGCCAACTCTCGCGAGAGCGAGAATATCTTTAGAGCACGCAGCAAGAAATTGCTACTAGGGTCTTTGCTATACTTGCATTGTTATTTTGTACTTCATCTTCAAATCTATTCAATAGAAGTTCTATTTCTACATCTGCTCATTCTCTTAATACACATGAGTAGCTAAACTAGTTGAATAGGTTGAGAAGAACTAAGCTAACATAAACTAGGAAGTTCATTGCTTGCGATTGTCTTGTTTTATGTTATGCAAAATACCCTTTAGAGTTAATTGAGAAAGAATCTAAAGAAAGAATCTAATGTCTCGAGAGAGCTAGGTTAGAATCTGGACTCAAAAGAGCAAGATTAAGCTTGCGTAAACAAGAGATAGGGACTTAGAGATAAGCTCTATTTGTCAACTTGCATCGCATGGATCCTAGGAATGGGAATGATATTATGTGGTCGCATATTTGTGTGGATGTCATGTTGTCATTGCATAAATAGAGATAGAGGTTTATGTGTAAACCCTGTAGACTTATCGCATATTTATCGCATGCATTCTAGCCTTAGAAGCCGTAGCATTCACATCGAGAGGTGGTTTACTATTGTATGCGTGTTGCATGATCGCAAAGCATGAACGCATTCTAAGGAGTGCATATTCATCGTATTTCCCATTTACCAACTCTTTTCAAACTTTGCCGCATTCGTTATTTATTTTCATCAACGCAAACAATAAACCCAACGATTTATTTATTTAACTAGTTGCCACAAGTCTTCATAAAAATCACCAATGCAACTATTTTCACAAGTCCCTGTGTTCAACCCTAGACTTACCAAGAAATTCAAAGGAATTTACACTTGAATTCCGCTGGGGAAACTTGAGTGCACAATGCAATTCAATCAACGTATATCATCCATATATTTATTCAATAAAATAACACATCAAGAATACTCTACGAACATTTGAAGATGCGTCTCCACGCTCCTTTGCGCACAACCGCTCGAACAACAGCAACCACGGACGCTCGATCTACACGACTGCAACACAGAAATCATCACAGCATGAACACTTTGTGCTTGTCCCTAATGATTGCCTCAGTCACGAACTCCTCAGCAACAATACAAACGGCCTCCAAAGCACCTCGACGGTGTCAAGTTGAGTATGACACCACCAACAAGGCCACATTGGTATTCTCGGTGTGAGAATCTAGAGGGTGGGCACTGTTCGGACTTGGTATGAGGCAGACGAAGGATGAAACAGTGATCGTGTACACGACTGGGTAAGTTGGAGATGGCGGAGACCTATCGTATAGGTCGATGCTCAATCGTTTAGATAAAGCTAAGCGATCGTCTAGCAAAATCTATGCAATCGTTTAGCTCATCGTTTAGCTCGGTCTGTCACCTACAGACACTACACGATCTTTTACTTTGGGCAAGCGATCGTCTAGCAAAACTACGCGATCGTTTAGTAAATACTGTACGATCGTTTAGCTCGCCAGTGCACGATCATTTAGATCACCCAGCCGTCATTTAGTAAATCTATATTTACTTGACGACTACCATGAGATTCTTTTTACCAAGAGAGAAATCTCAAAAACAATTTATGAAAACTTTTCACCAATTTGTAAAACTTACTAAAACTAGGAAAACCATTTTCTTTTTATCTCACGGTTACCATGAAGACAATAACCACCCACTCAATTGGTTATTTAAAGAAAAAGAATTAATTATCTAATAATTAATATTATTATAAATATAAATGATAACGAACTTATCATACTATATTTATAACCTATCTCATGATATATATAACCATAGTTCTTTTTCTATTCCATGGTACTTAATGTAAATCTAATTTACATCAATCTTCCACTAGATGTATCTCATAAATCATACCGATTGTATCATATATAATCAAAATACCGCTTGTCAATTTGAACATTTCAAATCAACACCAAGAACTGATCCTCAACTGAATCCAATTAGCTAACAAGAGGACCTTATGGACCTGTAGCTCGAAGCTCCAACGGTACGTAAATAACTGACTAAACTCTTTAGTCACGGGATCCATCATCCATTAACTGTCAGACACTTCACTAAAGATCGACAGTTGATCTCTCCTTACCACAGATATATTATGTGTCCATCTTAACCAATCAGTAGTGTGATAACCCTTCACAGATCGCTCGTAAGTACAGCTGGGCCAATAACTGTTATGCCCCTATAGTTACATATGTCTTTTTAAGTACAACTGATCTCTCTAATGAACATAAGTCATCCTACTATGACCGAGTCTTTTCTTCCAAAGAGAAGTTGTGGCCACTATGTTCAAACCCTGGAATCAGCCCTTAAGGGAGCAATCTCTCTACTTATCCCTACTTCAGTAAAGGAGTGAATTCCATCTTGTGGATTGAGTTCCCAGCTCCCAAATCAGACAAGTCCTCAAAAAGGTAGGCATGTGAGTTGGCAATCTAGCCACTATTACCCATACTAATCAAAGGACTTCCCTCAAAGGCATAAGTTTTCAAAACACTCAGGATTGAGGTCGTACCACCTATGGTCGTTTAGGTGAGATGTAAGTCTATAGTATCAAAGGTGTTATATATAGCGTCTAGTCATATCGTGGTCCAGGTCTTATACAAACTCTTTGTATAGGACACCTCGCTCGCACATCTCCACATGAATGATTAGGATCTACCATCTGTAGTAGTTTACAACACTTGAAAACCTCTACAAAGTAGGCTGTATTTGTAGTGTCACCAGGATCAGGAATCCCACATTAATCCTTATACGACTTACCTATTTAGGTTATCACTTAAGGCATGATCGACATGTATATCACATATACATGCTTAAGTTCACATAAGATAACCAAGGAGCTTTGTTTATTAGATATGAGTAAATGCCATAATTAAATAACACTTATTTTATTCATTAAACAATGTGTATTTTTACAAAACAACGAGACTCTGAGAGAATAAGGACACCAATCTCAACAATCTCCCACTTGTTTTAATGACTCGGGAGACTAATGTACAATACAATATAAAAATATACAATATACAATAAACTAGGGCATACCCCAGTATCATCTCCCATTTGCCTTAGACAAGATACCGCATGTCCCGCAGACCCAGACTCTCCAAGTGACCCTCGAACAGTTTAGCCGTGAGGGCCTTTGTAAAGGGATCAACAACGTTGTGCTCCGATACGATCTTCGTGACTATCACATCACCGTGATGCATAATATCCCTGATCAGGTGATATTTCCATTCTATGTGCTTACCCCGATGATGACTCCGAGGCTCCTTTGAATTTGCCACAGTCCCGCTGTTATCACAATACAGTGTGATGGGCAAATCCATATTTGGAACAGTTTCCGAATCTGAAAGGAACTTCCTTAGCCAAAAAACCTCTTTAGCTGCTTCATGAGCTGCTATGCATTCGGCTTCCATAGTGGAGTCTGCGATGCATCCTTGCTTGATGCTTTGCTCGACTACAGCCCCTCCATTCAGAGTAAACACTGACCCAGATGTCGATTTGCGAGAATCTCGATCGGTCTGAAAGTTAGAGTCTATGTATCCTTTAAGGATCAGATCCTTATCTCCATACACAAGCATATAGTCCCTCGTTCTCCGAAGATACTTAAGGATCGTCTTGACCGCTGTCCAGTGATCAAATCCTGGATTGGACTCATACTGACTGACAATCTCTACTACATAGCAAATGTCGGGTCTGGTACACAACATTGCATACATCAAGCTTCCTATAGCAGAAGCATAGGGAATCTGTCTCATCTCCTCAACTTCTTGAGGTGTCGTAGGACATTGATCCTTAGACAGAACGATTCCATGCCTGAAGCGTAGTAAACCCCTCTTGGAATCTTGCATCATATATCTAATCAACATTTGATTAATGTACGATGCTTGAGACAGGGCTAACCATTTGTTCTTGCGATCCCGAATGATTTGGATCCCTAGAACATATTGTGCCTCACCCAAATCTTTCATTTGGAACTGGGCAACTAGCCAACTTCTAATCTCAGTCAGATACCCTACATCATTCCCAATGAGTAGAATATCATCTACATACAGTACTAGGAAAGCTACTGAGCTTTTGATTATCTTCTTGTAAACACAAGGCTCATCAACATTCTGGTGAAAGCCAAACGACTTGACAGCAGTGTCAAATCTCATATTCCAAGATCTAGATGCTTGTTCCTAGATATTTGGCCTAAGTGGTTTGGCATGGTACCTAGGATAGTAATGACCTTTTCAACAACGTACAGGTTCGTCTTGGAAGGGATCGAAAGAGAGTTGGGAAATCGAACTATGGGAACCAGTGGATAAGAGTTACTCCTAAATAGAACTAACTGGTGTATTCTGTGTGATGCATTAATACATATTGGGTTTAAGAAAGGAAATCAATTGGTCTTAAGCCAGTACAGGTTCCTCCAGGAATCTTAAAATTATTAGAGAGAGACTAAAGACAACTCAAGATTGACAAACAGTTATACTGGCAGTTTGAGGAAGGATTGAGGAAAGAAATACATACCCCTGTAACAATCAGTGCTGAGTAGAGAGAATTTTCTAACTAGTGGAAGTTGCTATATGAATGGAAACAAGTGTGTTGGAAGAAAACTAGACAAAAGGATTGAGGAAAGAAATACATACCCCTGTAACTACCTGGAAGTCCAGAGGAACTTGTATCTATAGCGCCACCTAGGCTATCAGGGGGCTACCACCGGGGTCAGATGTGGCCAGAGTATATCGGGGAGTCCAGAGTAACCTGGGCCTGTGGTGTGTATTTATGCTTAGCCTTAAGGTAGCTCTGCATGCACATATGACCTTGTGATTTGGTTTACGATGCGAGGAGCATTCTTTGTCCAGAGTAACCCGCCGTTGTAAACGAGTATTTGGGTACAAAGTTAATGTGGTTTTCTGATGAAGCCTGAATGTTTTATAATGTGATTTATATGAAATATGATCATGCCATTGTCTGAGTAATACGAGTTTGAGTTATTAATGAATCTTATATACATTTCCAACAATTTATAGAATGTTTTTTTTTATAATTCATTGATGTTTAGAAAGAGAAAATTTATGTTTATACTAAATTACCACTCACTAGGATTTAGCTCATGCTTTCCATGTTTTATGTTTTTCCCCACCCCCAGGCAGCAACAAGTTCCTAGTGCCTGCTGAGCCATCAAATGCCACTAGTGTTGTTAAACATCTGTTGTATTGTTTGTACATGTATTCGAGAGTATTCCAGAGCAGCTAGAACTTGTGAGTTACATGTCAAGGGAGGTTTTGTTCAAAATAATCCTTACTGTTGGTCAGTAAATCTTTTTAAACAATATTGTGATTTAAACTAAATCAAATTCCTAAATTTTGTCAATGAACATAGATTATTTTTAGAAATGGGTTTGTAAGTCTGGGTTTGATCTTGAGTACAGGATATGTTAAGAGTTAGGACGTTAGATGTCATAGAGAAAAGTGATGTTTAACGTCTTCATGCCTCGTTCTAGGTTAGAAGGAAAATCTGGAACGAGGTGTGACAGCTTGGTATCAGAGGATGATTTTGGGAAACCTAAGGGTTTTGGGTTAGAAAGTCAGTATGAGTTAGAGTTGCATTAGTAAGTTGCATTGGTCTTTTCACTAAAGTTGTGTGATACACCATTGCATTATATGAAACATGTATCATTGTGGCAAACGGAAAAGGCAAACATTAGAAGGAACTGTAAGTGCTACTTGTAAACCTGGGTGGAAAGAAGTGTTTGGTGGTGAATCTATGTACTACTTCCAGACTGAAATTGACCTAAAGGAAATCGATGGAGTGTCATTTAAATCAAGAATGCGCTACAGGAAATAGTGATAGACAAGTTAGTCTAGAGAAAAGCTTTGAGATTGAATGCTTAAAAGCGTTCATAGCAACATTTTTCACTAGAGTAATTGATTCTATGGATGCAAGAATCGGGTTAGCCAAGTTAGGAGATTGCTTCAGAATGACGAACTGTCCTACCCATAAATGAGTAAAACTTGGTACATCCTTGTTTCAAGGTGAAGCTGAGAACTATGACTCATGTTTGAAATTAGTTATGAAGAAAAATGAGAGATAAGTTAGGAAAAGTTTGAGGAAGCTTTCCATGAAGTGCTTGATCGAAAGTCTCTGTAGTGAAAAACGGAAGTAAATTTTGAGGTTGGTACAGTGTTTCAAAATTGCATGGAGTAAAGTTTAAGGAATGATTTAAGTGTGCAATTGTTTAGCTTGATAATGAAACTGATAAGTGTAAAAGGTCTGAGAATGGACTATGGGATGAAATTCGAACCGTTTTCATAGTAAAAGCGGAGTGGAGAGATTTTTCAAAACTTGTAGAAGCAACTAAAAGAGTGGAGAAAAGTTTTTTAGGAAGAAGCAATAAAAGGAAAACAAAAAGGGATGTTTGTGTGGGCAATTCCACGAATACATCGCGTGAAAAGTTAAATAGGAGATTCATACCTAGAGTCATGAGAAGAGGAAGTTTCAAGTCAAGGTATGATTGAAGAATATGATCAAAAAGAGAAACCAAGGGTCAAGAGACTCTATCTATCCTGTAGTTATATATGAGAAGCCAGGTAAGACACAACCCAGAGAATTAATAGCAAGTGTAGATGTGCAATCTTATTATTCTTCTTGTGGCAAACATCATTGGGGTTAGTGATTGAAAGGGACCACTGTCTATTATAATTGTGGACAACGTGGTTGTTATAGGGAAAAGTGTCCACAACGGTTACATAGGGGTGTTATGCAAAAGAATAATTTGTTGTTTGGGAGTTCATTGTATAGGATATTTATGGGTTGGGTTCTTGTGTGTTGTGTTGTTTTCTTCACTATGTAGGTTTGTTAGCATTAACGACATAGTGGTGTGACTTAATATCTTGAGGTATCTGAAAGTGGATGTAACTCTTGAAATAACATAAAGGAGTGGTAGGAGAATCCTTTAAGCTAGTATCTACTTGCTAAAGAAAGAAGACAAGTTATTATGGAAGGATAGCACAAATGTTGAGTTATGTACTAGAAATGTTAGTTAACAAGATTGACTAGTGGTGTAAAAAATTCCTAGATATTTGGCCTAAGTGGTCTGGCATGGTACCTAGCACAGTAATGACCTTTTCAACAACGTACAGGTTGGTTTTGGAAGGGTTCAAAAGAGAGTTGGGGAATTAAACTATGGGAACCAGTGGATAAAAGTTACTCCTAACTAGAACTAACTGGTTTATTCTGTGTGATGCATCAATACAGATTGGGTTTAGGAAATCAATTGGTCTTAAGCCAGTACAGGTTACTCTAGGAATCTTAAATTATTAGAGAGAGACTAAAGACAACTCAAGATTGACAAAGAGTTATACAGGAGGTTTGAGGAACGATTGAGGAAAGAACTACATACCCCTGTAACAACCAATGCTGAGTAGAGAGAATTTTCTAACTAGTGGAAGCTTCTATGTGAATGGAAAAGAGTGTGATGGAAGAAAACTAGGAATGAGGAATAGTATATAAGGGTAAGTTACTTATAAGATCCTTCGAGAGTTCTATGGTCTTTTATTTGATCTTTATTTGTTGGAATTTTTTATTTTAAGTTCTAAAAATTCTGAAACTTCTTGTCGGAAAAACAGGGGCACCGTGGAAAGATTGGTCGATTCCAGGAGTTCTAGGGCAATTCGGACGTCCAAACTTTGATGTAAGTTAATTAAGAGGATGGCTAAAAGGTTTGTATTGGCTAATTAAGCTTTAAATGGCCGGAAAATGATGAATTTAAGTCTGAACGCTCCCCGGAAAAATAGAGGTCAAATCTGAAAATTTCTAGGCTGGAGGTTGAAGAAAGAGTTGACTTTCCTGGTTTGACTCCTGTCTGTCATCTATTGCCCGTCATTAAAAGCTGAAAAATCATTTTAGGTTAATTGAGGTGTTCTCAAGCATAATTACGGATCTAATTGGTATTTTTATGATACCTTAAACCTGAAATTAGAAGAAATTGAGATCCTAAGTCAACTATGAAGTTGATTAAGGGGTTAATTTAAAGTAAACCCTAATTAGGTTAATGAGTAAATTAAGGAAAATTGGAATAGAATTGGTTTTTATTGATGATTAATTTTAAGGTCCTGAGGTAATTTTAGAGCAGTTGAAGGACCAAATTACAAAGAAAACTCTACTTTGGGTCAAATTAGGGATTTGGGAAAAAGTTTTGGTGAAATTCGTTAATCTTGAAGATTAATTTTCAAATAATTAGATTATAGTCATTTTGAGGATAACTAGAGGATTATCGATATAATTTTAGGATAAACGGGAGATGGAGAAACCAAAATTATAAGGAGGAGCCGATTTACAGTGAGTAGTTTACTTTCAAATGTTTTGTTATAGAACTAATTATATATTATAGTATACTATGATTTATGAAATGTGATGGTTTAATAAACCGTGATTTCTAAACTCTCGATGGTTTTATATGATATTGATTTATCAAAATGTAGTTTGAAATCAGATTTTACATACTTGTAATTTGTATGGCTTTCATGAAAAACCTCTTGATGGTGAAATCAAGCTTGTTGAATGGTTGTGGAAATGGTTTCAAACTATTGATTTTGTACCGAGGGATGGTTATTTTTCCGTGCTACTTGAATATGTTTCAGTAGCATCGCTCAGGCGATCAGGGGGCTATCGGGGTCAGATATGGCCAGAGTATACCGGGAAGTCCAGAGGAACTTGCGCCTGTGGCGCCACCCAGGTTATCAGAGAGTTACACCGGGGTCAGATGTGGCCAGAGTATACTGGGGAGTCCGGAGTAACCTGGGCCTGTGGTGTGTACTTATGCTTAGCTTAGAGTCAGCTCTTCGTGCAAGTATGACCTTATGATTTGGTTTACACCACGGGGGACATTCTTTGTCCAGAGTAACCCGTCGTTGTAAACGAGTATTTGGGTACAGAGTTGGTGTGATTTTCTGATGATGGCTGAATGTTTTATAATGTGATTTTGAGGATGCTATGGTGATGTAATTAATTATCACTAGATTAGACAAATCAAAATCTTAAAATTTTTGATAGCCTTATTTGAGGAAGAAGAGAGAAGATTTTGGGGATGCTATGGTCGAAGCCAAGTAGTCCAAAGAAATGAAAGAATAGAAAGGACGAAAAGTTGAAGCAAAAGAAGGAGATTACAAAGAGATGCCAAAGTTTGCTAATGAAGGAAGACAGATTAACTCCACTTAAGTGTAGGAGAAAGATAATTGGGGAGCTGGCTATATACAATGACGATCTAGTTAGCACTCCCAATGAGGCTTATCTCCAAGGGTTTAGTCCCAAGAAGACAACAAATGGCAATGTGGTACATCTATGCACTTTGGGAAAAAAGATGAGCACAATGTAAATATGTTGCTTAGCACTGCTTAATTGGACAGATGCGCGTAAGGAGCTCAATTGTACCTTTCTGGGGACACGATTTTAATTGAACACTCCGAAAAGAGGTAAAGAGTCCAGGGTAATTTGGGAAGGCCAAGTTTGTTATGATAAAATCAGGTCGATTAAAGGTAGGTGGGACATAAAATTCAGAGAAGAAGATCAAGTCGGAAGGCAACAAAAGGTAAAGAGCAATACTCTCAAGTTTATATCTCAATGGTACGACCAAAACTTTGTTCTAAACTTCGCAATGGGGGCTAATGGTATAGGAAAAATTCGACAGAGGGGGCAAAAAGGATTTTTGACATGCAAAATATCAAATTTAACATTAAAAACTGAATGCAAGAAGTGAGGATAAGAAAATGGAGAGAAGTTGGTTTGGGTCAAGCTCATACTACCAAGGCCAAGGTCGAGCCCAAGGAAACAAACCCGTTTTCTTGGGGGAGTTGATGGGAGAAATCCCTACTCTAAATAGAAACAGGGATAGTGAGAAGTCGGACCGAAGAAGACAATAAATAAGGGTGAAAAGCATAAAGGAGAGGTAACTTAACAATTCTAATTTCTTCATCTCATCTAATTTTGTTACTGACTTAGGCATCATAGCTCTTTTTCTTTCTTTTGCAGGAACTCTCTTCCTTGAATTATAATTTTATAATTGTTGTCACGTGGAGGCCAAGTACGTTTTTCCTTAGACAAAATTTGGCATAAACAATTGTATTTGAATGAGTTTCAAATAATAAATTTATGTTGTAAAATAATAAATTCAAAAGACTAATTATCACCGGGAGTTTGATAGAGAAAAATTCATTTGTGGAATTTGCAGGCTATTTTATTTTATTTTTACTAAGAAGAAAGTGTACATGTTGATTATAAAAAATATATATAATTATCATAAGAAAATATTTATTTATCACATCCACATCAAGATTTTAAATGTCAATATTGACAAAAATATGTCAATGTTTCAACTTTATTTGAATTTCTATGTGAATATTGACAAAATGTTGGTGTCAATCGACTTTTTAGAGCATTTTCTTAGCTTGATAAGTTTAAATTTATATTTTTGTCAATGTTAGGTTCACATCATAGATATTTTGTTGATATTAGGTTACATGTTTCTTCAATTTTTCTAAGATATAATACAAATGTTGAATCATTCTTCAAATTGATGTTGAACCTATAAACATAAGAAAATATCGTGGTTACGTTGAAAATTTAAAACCTTAATCCACATATATACAATATACTCTATTATTAGTAATATATATTAATGAATTAGTTATTGAAACGATTGAGATAATTTCTTTGTTGTCCCACACTACTATTAGACATTTTCTTTGTCTTCAAAAAAACCCCTAAAATGTAACTATGCCCAACTTTCATCTCTGTATAAAAAGCCTTTAGCTAAGCCAGACCCCCAACATCAACATTCAACACATTTAACCATTATTCCAACTATAGCTTACAAATATGGCATTTGCCAACATTCTCTCCTCTCTTTGTTTGTTGGCATTAACCCGAGTCCTAGCTCCCGTTGCCCCCATCGAGGCAAAAAGCTACCCTAAGAACTACATAGCCGCCCACAACGCCATCCGTGCGGAGGTTGGTGTCGAGCCCCTCCATTGGAACGCCACTTTGGCTGCCTATGCTCAAAATTACGCCAACCCAAAGATTACCACTTGTCAAATGGAGCACTCTTGAGGACCCTATGGCGAAAACCTAGCAGAGGGATACGAAGTGATGACAGTAGAGACAGCGGTAAGTGTATGGGCCGATGAGAAAAATCATTATGACTATTATTCTAACACATGTATCATGTATCCATTATACACAGTTAGTGTGGAGGAACACCAAATCTGTTGGTTGTGCCCAAGTGAAATGCCAAAACAATTGGGTTTTTTTTATATACAACTATTATCCTCCAGGCAACTATATAGGCCAGCATCCATACTAACTTTTTAGATGATTAATTATAGGGTTTATTGTTGGTTTTTTAATTAAGAAAAAAAAAACAAAATTAAATAGTCTTTTTGGTCATTATGTTATATTCTATCCATATTAATTTTACTAGCCTTTGGATGTAGTACATGAATCATATTATTGTCAAAGTAAACATAACTTAATTACCACTAATTGACGTATTACACTCTCTTTTTAAAATTAGATGTTCAAATTCTCATTCCTCAATTTGTTTACTAAAAATTAATTGTAATTGAAACATAGCTCATTAATTTCATCTACCAGTTTATTTCATAAATTTTTGTAACCTTTATCGTCGGTCTAAAATAAAATTTCAAATGAATTAAAGTAGATTTTAAGGTACATTATATTGTACATAAAGACTTAAGGATATATATTATACAGAAGAAACATTGTTCACTTATGTCTACATGCTATTAGAAAATTGGACCTAACAGCAACATTTGAGGTTTCATTTTGAAGAATAGCAAAAATCGAAATTTTTTTTCGAATTCTAGCAAATTTCATCTAATGCATGTATATGTGCTTTTCTAAAATCCTAAATTGCATTTAACAATATCTTGTATTACACCATAATTAAATTTCCCCCTTCCTATATTTTAATATAAAAAAATCACATTACAAAAATCCCTCTTATTTGTTTAAATTTAAGAAATAATAAAAAAATCTTTCCAAACAAATTTATATCAATTTTTCTTTTTTTATTATTTTTTTTTTTACAAATATCATATCATCCTTATTATTACTGTTTTCATTATTTTTATTTTTTATTTTTTTAATCTTGTATTGTCTTTATTGTTCCAATTTTTCTTTCTTTCTTTTTTTTTTCTTCTCAAATACCTCAAAATTTATTGGAAAATGAGTGCGATAACACTCTCGACCTGCTTTCTTTCTCATAGTTATTGCCTAGAAACTCAATGTTTGATGATTTATCCTCTTTATCAGATCTATATGTTTAATCTTTCATCCTGTGGTTGTTATTTCTTCTGCAAAAAATTTTCATCTAACAACTTGATTTTCTTCAAACACGTCCTAGAAATTTTCTTTGAGAGGAGCTGATATTTGTGATGTGCGATCTTGATACAAGCTATTTGATTTTGTTGTTCAAGAGAAAATATAAACATGGATTATCGGAAATTTATATTATATAGTATATCCAACATCAAGGTTTTAAATATCAATGTTGACAAAATTATGTTGATGTTTCAACTATAGATAAATATATCAATGACAATATCGACAAAATATCGACGTCAATTGACTTTTTAGAGCATGTTTTTTACTTTGGCAAGTTCAAATTCATATTATTATTATCATTAGAGTTACATTATTGATATTTTGTTGACACCATAGTTGCATATTTCATAAAAATCGATGAAATATGCTACTATTAGACATAAGATATAATATAAATGTTGAATCATCCTTTATATTGGGATTGGACCAATAGACATAATAAAATATTGTGGACATGTTAACAGAAATATAAAACATTAATCATTATTAGTAATATATATTAATGAATTAGTTATGAGAAATGATTGAGAATTTCTTTTTGCCCCACACACTATCATTTGAAACTCTTTCACTTAGTAATGACTAACATCAGTAAAATAATAGATTTATTTATTTATTTTTAGAAATTTGATCAATTGAGATGATTTAGAATTATTTTAAAACTTTTTTTCTTTATTAAAATTTAAAATTCCAATTTTTCACTTTAATCAATATCATTAATTAGTCTGCATCATTATTATCTTATTATATTAAAACAATAACATACATTAAAATGAACCCCATTGTTTTTCTTTTACTAAAAAATCTTTGTCCAAATCTTTAAATGAGAAGTCCAATGTGCTATCTTTCAAATTCTTTAAAACCTTAAAATTATGTGTAAAACAAAATACAAAAACATTATCAAATTAGAATATAGGTTATTTTTTTTATTAATTCTAAAACTTAAAGAACATTATATGTATTAAAATATCTCATAGTACTTTGTTTCTTCAAGTTTAATAGCATGGAAATGATAGATTTGTATTCGATTGTGGCAAAATATTAGAAGAGCACATATTCCATGTCTAAAATGTTAAAAAACCGATGGGCTCCTAACACTATAAAAAAGTCTATGCCTTTGGGTCAACTGCAATTAGAAATACTTTAAGTTTGATTGTGTTAAATTTCCTTTATATTCTCTAGGTTGAGAATGAGATTAAAGAGTATGAGTAATACAACATGTAATAGTGATCAGGGAGAGAATTATTTTGTGCGATTAAAATAATTTTTAACATAGGTGAAATCTTTTTGGTCAATAATTTTTTCGTTATTATGGAGTTTTTCCATGTTGATACTTGTATTCCCAGATTTATTGTCTTTTTATTAATTTCTCTATTATTTTTCTGTTATTTCTGTGATAGGAGTATGAGATTTTCCTGAACAATTTGAAACTCTAACTTTGCGGATGTAAATGTATTATTCAATTGAATTATGTTCTGATTAAGAATATGTGTGAATGACAATTATTGTCTTGATATGAACTTAACATTTGCTAAATGAGGAATATAATTTATCAAGAAACTTTTTTTTTCCTAGGAATTTAATAACTTTCATGTAATTTGTGTTAATTGAAATAATCTTGTAAAGTGGAATGATATTAATTGGTAAAATAATTTAATTTAATAGATTGTCATTCCCTTTAAAAAAAAATAAAAAAAAAAAAGACAAAAAGAATCTACACTTGAAAAGTACAGTCAAACCGAGTTATTATACTGAGGTATTAGAAAATTTTCATGTTTCAAGATTAAAGACTACGAGTATATATATATAAAATAATAATAATAATAATAATAATAATAATAATCAAATTAGAGTACTCATGTTATAAGCTTCCCTAAAAAATTTCACCAACTTGTTTACTTGGAAAAGTAAAACAAAAGAAACAAAAAGGCAGAGAGGAATTGTCTAATAATCATGGTTGTCCATCATTTTGAAGTAGTAGGATAATGAGTCTCACATTCGTACATTGACATGTAATGGGACCTTCTTTTCCATTATAAACGAGGTCAATATTGGTTACTTTTATTTCTTCACATGACAAGTCGCTACTGCAAACAAGCTTGACCGTCATTGGGATTGCCGAAGTTCCTATAAGATTCTTGAAGTTCACTTTACTAATCTTAATCTTTGATGAAATCTAAAAAAGTAAAATGAAAAATTTATTTGTGAAGTTGACATGAAGAATTTCAAAATCAAAGTTTTGAGAATGATAAATACCTTTCTATTGCACTAATTCCATGGCAGTACTCTTGGTCTATGAGAATTGGGTTGCTAACATTTACCATTATAATGTCTTAAAAATGCATGTTGGTAGCAGTACTAGCAACAGGAGAGGTTGACCATGTTTTGATCCTAACACCATTTGTAGTGTTCATTATGGTGCAGTTCTTCACTACGATACCTTCAACGGGTTCTTCATTAGTGTATTTTCAAAGACTTCCTATACTTATTCCATGTCCAGGTCCGCATGTTACGTTGGTGACTTTTATTCGTTTGCTTCCATCTCCAAGGGAGATGCAATCATTTCCTGTTGCGATTTGAGACTCAGTAATTGATATCCTAATCGATCGACCAATATGTATTCCATCTGTGTGGGGACTATTTTCTGGTGCAATTATGTTGACACCATTGAATATGAGGTTGTTGCATCCTAGGATGTTGATATGGAAGTTCTGACTATCAATTGATGTTATTCTCTTCGCAGTTGAATTGGTAATGAAGTTGAACATGCAATATGTCATATCATAGCAAGGGTGAAGCCACAAATTTTTACAAGAAGGGACAAGATCATGATCAATTTTTTTTTCCAATATATAATTTTTATACTTTCAAAATTTAGCACATACTTAATGTTTTTAATGGTTAAAATTTATTTCTAAACTTAATTCCTTTAACATTATCATAAGTATTTACCATTTTATTGTGACCAATGAGATTGAAAAGAAAAACAATGCAAGGTATATAGAGCTTACAATAGGAAGATCAGCACAATTTATGTTTGTATGGCAATCATTCTTTTCCCAACCTGCCTTTCCCTGACCATCAAAAACTCCTCCACCTGATAGTGTCAATCTATCAACATATGCAAAAGTAATCCAACTATCCCCTTGGGGGTGTTTTGGAGCCTGCAATATTCCTCGAAGTCGCATTTCAATAGGGCTCTTATAAGGGCCTTTAAATTTTCCTTCACTTACTTTAAACGTTCCTTTTGGAATTACCACTGCACTTGGACGAAAAGATGCACATGCATCATTCCATGCATCTTCCAAAGCCTATGTTTCACAAGTAACAAAAATTAGCAAAGATAATTTATCAATTCAATAAGTAATCACTTTCACATTCATTTTATTGTGTGTGTTAACTCGGTGATATCAACACCAGGCCCAATGTCACCATACTTCCTCAAAGGAAAAATAACATCAACATGGGATCGAGTCTCAACTTTAAATGATAACAGTGACATCAATAATATAGTAGTCAAGAAGCTCGATTTAATCACACCCATATCGTCTTTTTTTCTCTTTTAACTTATTCTTTATGTAAGATGTTTGAAAATTTGTATGCAATTGATGTTTTATTTTGCATTCTAAACTCTCTAAATATATCAATTGAAGAATAAAAGACAAGTTGCAATGAAACTAAAAGATGTTGTATAGGTTGTGAACTTGATGTGTGACATATTATTAACCCCCCATCCCTATTTTTTAATCTAAACACAAATTGATAACTAAACTTTGTTTATTGTTCGACAGTTATTTCATCAAGGGTGTGCCTAATTAAAATATACTGAGGTATTAGAATATGAAAAATATGAAAAAAGCTTTTTCTGGCCACAAACTAATTGTAGCCTAATTAAAATATGAAAAAACCTACGTGTTTATATCGAACCCTGAATAATGATGAATTTTGATTATTATATTTCATGGTTAGAAAAACTCACATGGTTGGATCTAAATTAATGTAAATGAAAATATAAAGCTTTATTTTGAACTTGCATAAAAGCATTACCTTATTCAACAATACTTTTGTGGAGATTTGTCGGAAATAAGACGTTTAAGTTTTCATCTTATAAAATTAATACGCTTTTTAAAAAGTTGTTAGAATAATTTATCTCGATGCATCTAATATGAGATTGGCCATTGAGATTTTATTTCAAAATAACTTTTTATAACTTATCGATTATTTTGCGTCTTCTCTATAGATCTCGCTAGAATTACGCATCGAGATTTGCTAACTTTTCCAAATATTATGTAATCTTCTCATATCTTTCCAAAATAAAAAAAATCACACTACCAAATAGTTTACAATTTGGAGAAATTTGAAAAGATAATTGGTAAATATATATTTAGATAGTCGGTAAATTAATTTAGAAATTTGTTTAATTTTGTGGATCTCAGTGTTAATCCCGAACAAATTGACACTGAGATTCGATATATTTGAGCTTTTTAAGTAAAATGCAGGCATAATTAACACCTAAATTCAGTATATTTGAGCTTTTTCGAATGAATCTCAAGTAGGATTAATATCGAGATTCAACATATATCCCAAATTCTACCCAATTTTTCGTGAAATTTGATATTTTCCAAAATTTAATAATGATAGTGCAATCATCTTGAATTAATTTGGAAAATCTATTTTGACAGTAGGAAACTCATTTGGAATTTTGGAAATTCATTCAACTATCAAAAGATAAATTATGCTAAGTTTTAAAAAATTACGAAATAAATATGACACTTATTTGGTATAAGTAAAGAAAACCAAATTTGGAGAAAATTTGAAAAGATATAAGATTTGGTATAAGATTTGGGAAGATTACATACAAAATTAACAAATTAATCTGGCCAGATGTACTGAGAAAATCGAAAACAATCAATAAGTTATAAAAAGTTTTTTTTTTTAACTAAATCTCGATGGTCAATCTTGAATGAGATGAACCGAGAAAAAATATTCTAACTAGCTGCCAAAAAGAATGCTAATTTTGTAATGTGAAAACTTAAAAAGATTATTTATGATAATTTCCTTTCTTTTGTTTAAAAAGATGACAACAACATTAAAATTTGAACCAAAAAATAAATCCATTCATCAACCTAAAGTTTTCTTTAACATGTAAAATTGGAACATTTTAGGAAAAGAAAACACACAACAAACGAAAGTTATGATTCAACTCTTCAAAATGCTACAAGCTAGCATATAATTATCCTTTTCTCGATAGCTCGTATGATAAATAAAAGATGTGGCTTTTTAATTGCTTTCTACACATGTTTTAATTTTGGATGTGTTTTCCATGCATACCACCAAATCGCTGAGATTGTGGCTAAAACCATCCATATAAATCTGTTCCAAATCTGTTTTTCAACAAAAGATCCTTATTTTAGCATGACTTAGTCTAAGACCATTTGATAACGTTCTCGTTTCCTATTTTTCGTTCGTTGTTTTTTGTTTCATGTTTCCTCTTTTTTAAGAATAGGAATATGTTTGATAATTATTCCCGTTCTTTGTTATTTTAAATAAAGAAATAGAAACATAAACTTGTTTGATAACTATATCTTGTTTTTTGTTTCTTTTTTTTTCCTTATTTTTTTTAACAATATAATATATAAAATAAGATATGTCATACATTAAACATTGAAAAAAAGATATTATTTCCATTCCCTGTTATTTGAAATAAAGAAATAGAAACATAATCTTGTTTGATAACTATTTCTTGTTTTTTGTTTATTGTTTTTTTCCTTATTTTTTTTAACAATATAATATAAAAAAGAAGATATGTCATACATTAAACATTGGAAAAAAGATATTATCAAAAGTTTATATCATATAATACAAGGCTAGACCTCGATGACCACTAAATATAATAACAAAGTTGTATCCTAACCTTCATATGTTACCCAAATTGACCGACACTGTCATCTCTAACTCAAGTTATTATGTAATTGCCGTTGTTGTAAAATATTAGAGTTAAGTTAAATAAGTGTCTTGTTAGCAAAATTTACACATTGTAAAATTCGTTAAGTTAAATAAGTATCTTGTTAGCAAAATTTATACATTGACCGACACTGTCATCTCTAACTCAAGTTATTATGTAATTGCCGTTGTTGTAAAATATTAGAGTTAAGTTAAATAAGTGTCTTGTTAGCAAAATTTACACATTGTAAAATTCGTTAAGTTAAATAAGTATCTTGTTAGCAAAATTTATACATTGTAAAATTCTACTCGGTTTTAGATATACTAAAAACATTAGAATTCAAATAATATATAAACATGTAAAAGTTAATATTCAAAAGTTGAAATGTAAAAAAAAAAAAAAAAAAAAAACATAATATACATTTCGAAAATTAAAATAATAGAGGAGAATTTTAAGATACAAAATCAAAGTAAATATAAATATAGCATAATTATTTTTGTAAATAGAAAAATTAATAAAAATATAAAAAGATGAAAGATGAAAATAAATATAAAAGAAATAAAATAAATAAGTGGACATCTTGAGAGTGGAAGTTTAAAATATAAAAAATTAATGTACATATTCAAAATTAAAATAATATATAAATTTAAGTTCTTAAATTCAAAATAAAAATAAAATATAAATACAAATACAGTAGAACTTTTTGTAAATAGAAAAATTAATAAATAAAATATAAAAGATGAAACATAAATATAAAAAGAGAAAAATAAAGGTGCCCAAGATAGGAGTTGAACACACAACCAAGAGGTGAAAAGATGGTTTGATAAATAAAAGAAACAATATTATATAAAATAGAAACAAAACCCATTTTCATAAGCGTTACTCAAATTCTAAAAACTACAAAATAAGAATAGTTATCAAACAAGTCAGTTTCTTAAAAAATAAGAAATAAAAACAAAAAAATCGTAAGCACGAACGTTATCAAATAGGCACTAATTTTCCAATTTCATTCTCTTTATTCATCATAGTCATCATAACTCTACACACACTTTCCTTTGTAAATCATTTATTTTCTTATTTTTTTCTCCACCTCCACTCCAACACAAAGATTATTTTCCATCATCATTGCCATTGATAATTTGATCAGAACATCATGCAAGAACACCAATTTGACACTTATTCACCAATGCCTCCTTTAAAGAATTAGAATCATAATGAGTAACAAGCATCCTAAAATTTTAAGGTGTTATGTTACATAGAGCACATATATTAAACAAGACGTCTTGGTAATCACAGACATAATAACAAAATAACAAACAACAAATTTGTCACACCCCACCCCAGACCACATTCTTAGCCTGGGAGAGGGATGCGACTGGAGCAGTTATCAACCCTTGAGCTGACACTTACTGCCTAATGATTCTTGTGGAATAACTCTGATACTGTACTATAACTTATATACAGTGGAATGATTAAGTCAAGGAGATAACTATAACGGATTAAGTAGGCCCATCTTTTATTACGATAGTGAAATAACGTTTATACAACTTAAGGACTTAACAACAAAGTTTACAACGACAACCGTAAAAACCCTCCGGAAGTGTAATTGGGACACGTGGTAGACCTTGACCTTAGCAGCACCCTGGAACTCCTCATCTTCCGCTGCCTGAGGAAGGGGATTAAGAAAAAAATTTTAAGAGTGTGAGCTAATAAGCCCAGTGAGTGGTTCTTTTAAGATGAAATTCACTTTAAAAATCATCATTTTTGGGAAATCAATCACATGCCAACACTCGCATTATAACTCATGCACAGTCAAAGATATAATCATGCAACCAGTAATCTTTATCCCAAAAGCTATACGTAGCATGCATATCATATCATTAATCAATACAATCATCTATGGAAACCTTCCTATGACCCCAATTCCCACCAATGTGCACATCGACCATTTTATTTATCCCGCTAGTCAGGCTTAGGTACTTGACCATATTTTCCGCCGGTCGTCACGGACTTTTATTTCCCGCTGACCGAAGCCGACCATATTTTCCCGCCGACCGAAGTCGACCATATGTTTCCCCCCAAGCATCATTTTTAAGCATGCTAACTATATCCCGGGCATAATCTCAGTTTCCACAGTCACACACAAACAATATCATGGAATCATCCTATCACCAAAAGCATGTATTTTGTATCTACAGATGAATATATTCCAATATCAGAGTATAAAGCTAAGTGAATACTGATAATATGCATTTACTATCAACACTGTATAAACACACAATATTCTTTATTTATCAAAGCAACATAACACTCACGATATATCGAAACTATAATGCTATAACACTCACACTATGTGTTAATGATCAAAGCTATAACACTCACGACATATGTTAACTATCAAAACTATAACACTCACCTTAATTGCTTAGGAGCCTTTCTAATAGTTCCCTTTTCTACCTCGGACTCACTTTTTACCCCTAGAATCAAGATCCAACTTACAGCTTAGATTACTCATAGTTCTAAACCTTATTTTGAGATACTTCCTTCTACAAAACTATTCTAAAATGACTCAAGAAGCTTCATAGATTAGGAGATCTCCTTGTCTCAAGTTGCCACATTCCTCTGAACCCTCACTGCCCGCTACTTTCTCTACGATTTTTGTGTGATATGAAAATGAAATCCCAACTCCCTATTTATAGGCGTTCAAATTGCTCGTGGGATTGATAGCACCTACTTGGCTACATGGCCAAATGTTTAATCCTCTCTTTATCAACGTAAGCTGACTTCACATTGGTTCAATGTTTCTTCCCAAACCCATCAAACATAGTTTCATAGGGTTTAAGAATTTCCCTTAATCGGACACCTAAATTTTAATTGACGTTTTTCCTTACGTCTTCAAGCTTTGTTTGTAATCAAATTAGGGTTTTTAAATGTATAATCCACCCCCAACGCGTCCAAATACATCACCCAGAAGCTTACTCGGTCGTTCAATGCATAGGCGACGCGTGAGAGTGACATTTGAATGAGCCGTTCAGGCTGCTCTCGCTCTCTCCGCTCTCGCTCTTTCCCACTTTCTCGCTAGTCTCGCTCTTTCCACTCTCGCTCTCTCCCACTTTCTCGCTCACAATCTCGCTCTCTCCACTCTCGCTCTCTTCAACTTTCTCGCTCAAACTCTGGCTTTCTCCACTCTCGCTAAGGATCTCGCTTTCTCCAGCCTTCTTGCTCATTTGGCTCTGGGTAGTGTTTCTCTCTCCATGTTTCTCGTTAAGGATCTCGCTCTTTCCAGCCTTCTCGCTAGCTTGGATCTCGGCAGTGTCGCTCTCTCCAGGTTTCTCGCTAAGGATCTCGCTCTCTCCAATCTCGCCAGCATCGCTCTTTCCAATCTCGCCAGCGTTGCTCTCTCCTTCTTTCTCTCCACGTTTTCTCTCCAACTTCGCTGTCTCCCAGTCTCTCGCTCAACCAATCTCACTCTCTCCCATTCTCTCATTGCCTCCACTCTCGCTGGTGTCGCTCTCTCCACTCTTATTCTTTCCAATCTCGTTAGCTACTGTGAATATGGTTTATCTCCGTGCAACTTCCACACGAATTTTCCCAAATAATTTTCTATATTTTCCTCAGTTCTTCAATCCTTTCTTCACTATTCAGGATTTAAGTCTTCAAGGTTTTCTCTTCTTTTTATCCTTTTAGGGTACTCTCTACTCGTACTCTAGAATCAAATATGCTTATCGTAACTATAATACCTAACCATTATAGTTTACATTCACTCTTACTAATTGTTGATCCACAGAAGGTGACAATTATTATAATTATTATGACAATTGTAAAATTATTAGATTATTTACATAACATAGGATTTAACTTTCTCCTAATCAACCCCTTAATCACTTACTTAAGTAGGAAAATGGAGATCCGGGTTTCACAAAATCAAGAAACAAAAACTTAGAGATTGGTAACCGAGTTCATCGATATACCACCTAATATGAAAAAGTTAAGCCTTTACAACATTGATTTATCTGTAAAATAATGATGATTATAGTGACACACGTAGAGCCTAACACTACAACAGATATCATCTTCAATAACTTTTTAGAATAGCCTTTTAAGATTATTGTTATTAAAAGTAGAGGGAAAAAGCGGCAAACCAAAATATTTTGGGTGCTAGTCAAAATAATGAAATTTCCCAACAAATTTCTCCCTCTAAAAAGGGTTACGCTTTTCAAAGTCTCTTCACCGGTTCACTCATTCTCCCAATCAAACTTCACGTTCTCTCACTGCAAAAGGTCTCTTCAGCTTCTCTCTTCTTCTTCCCAGCTTTGATCCTTCTTCGCTCTTCTCCTTCACAAAAAGTATCATCCTTGCTTTTCGGCCTTCACATTCATTCTATCTGTCTTCTAATTCATCCTCTCCAATCGCCACAAGCTCCATATATCTGCTTAAATATTAATATGTTTCTTCTTCACTCTGATCTCTCAAATTCTTGCTCGAAATTTATTCTTTGACTCCAAGAAACTTTCCATATCTGTAACAGAAAATGCTATATTTGAATTGTGTTCCGATTTTGATCTTTCTTGTTTTTCAGGCTACGAAAATTGTAGATTCCCATCTAGGTAAAGATCTATCAATCAAGAAATTAATGATGCAAATCGTCATCCATCAATGAATCTAAAAACACTTTTTTTTTTTTACTGAAATTTAATTGGATTGTTTTTGTGTCGTTTTATGGCACGGTTTGTAGAGAAATGAGAATTTCTCAAGCCAAACGACATCAGTAGCATTGGGGTCGAGTGAAGACATAAACGGGTTAGGTCGAAATTTAGGTCGGGAATGAGTTTGGCCCATGGTAATCGGGTATATGTTTTTTAGAATTATGTTTCAATTACAAAGAGGAAACTTGTTGTTCATCTAGTTTTCTCTGTATTTTATTGATTGTTCATCTCTGATTTCTGGGTGGGATATGTATTAAAATAAGTTTTTTTTTTTATAAGTCTTTCTCCCTCGATCCTATCTTTCGCCCTCCTCAATCCATTCAACCCTTAAATGTACTTATTTAAAAGTTATTTCAGTTGGTCAAACCTTTAAATGTACTTACATCACAAACATGATTCCAGAAGTTCAAAATCATGCAAAATTGAGCCTTAGAAGATATCAACTTCACAAAATTTCAAGTTAAGATATTTGTGAAACCCGAAATTCCATTTTCCCTTTTAAACAAAAAATATAAGAGATTAACTAAGTATGAGTTAGATCCTTAGTTAAAAAATAGGAAATTTCTTAGTGATTAAAAGGTTTTGTCAAATAACTTTGGAAATAAGCCATAACTAGTGAAATTTGGCTAAGTATAAACATTTGTTGGAAGCCAAGGAGAAAAAAATGACTAAGTGTTTGACAATGCGTTGGTGTGGTGCCATGCGTGAGCCATGAAGTATTAAGAGGTTACTTGAGCAGTGAAAGAGGCTGAAGTATGGCCAAGAACAACGCATGCGGCAGCCAATGCCTTGAAAGGTTAGAACAACGCATGTGGTGCGATGGATGCGGCAGCCTTGCTATGCGGTGATGTAGTCGATGGTATGCGGTAATATGGCCGAGGGCATGTGGTGATGCTATGCAGCAGCCTTGGTATATGATGGACGCGATGGCATGCGGCGATGGACGCAGAAGTGTTATGCGATGGCATGCGGTGATGCCTATGCAAGGGCATGCAGTGCGAGGGAATGCGGCGATGCGAAGTTGTGTGGCCGAAGGTATGCGTCGATGGTATACGACATCGCTATGCATTGGCGTCATACAATGGTGCTATGCATTGTACAGTCGAAGGTATGCGTCGATGGTATACGACAGCTCCTATGCATTGGTGTCACACGGTGATGCTATTCGTCGATGCTATGTGGCAACGCTATGTGTCGATGCTATGCGGCAACATTATGCATTGCTTGTATGCGGAAACAGCGTTAGGCGATGAACTATGCGGTGATAAGACGAGCCAGGATGGACGCATGCGCCATTTGATGTGTTCGGACATAGGAATGTTGCAGCAATTGGATGTGCACATTTGTGGCTAGATGACCGCATACGAAGGGGGACAAGCGCCTATGAGGGTGGATGGACGCATCTAAGGATGTCCTCTAGACATATGGCTTGCTAGGAAGGATTCTTAGACCTAAGTAAATGAGGTGTGTGAACGAGCAGACATGCATAGTTAAGCCTTAAGTGCTGGCTACGGAGGAGGAGGACACTTAAGATTGCGTTGATGTGAGGGATGAGTTGATAGTGTGAGGTGAAGACACATCAAGCAGAAGGTGGAAGAGGTTGGGAGTTAGCAAAAGATAAGGAAAACACTTGGATGTGATCAAGGGAAGAGGTGTCAGGCAATGGAGAAGAGTTGAACGCCTATAAAAAGGGGCAGAACGCCTCACTTCAACCCACACATCAGTTAAGTACACAAAAAACCATAAAGAAAGAAAAGAATAAAAGATATTCGAAGGAGGGAAGGCAATGTTCGGACAGAAGAACTAGCCAAGGTGTCGAAGGAAACAAGGTCGTACGGGCAGACGCATGAGCTAACTTCAAACAAGAAGCTTTTCCAAACTACTCGTGCAAATCAAGTGACTTTTGAACCAAAAGTTTCTAAATTAAGTGTTTCGGTGTGAGGGATACCTTAACATAATTCTAACTCTAAGGCTATCAAATTCAAGGAAAATTGAGAGGTGCTCACTAGTGAGGAGACAGTCGGGCCAGGGGGAATAAACTTGAGACTTATAACATTTGCCAAGGAATTTCAAGACGAAACTTTAAGGTATGATAGAGATATTTTCACAAAATTTTAAAGAAGGGAATGACTTGAGATAAGGCTCGAAAGAGTGAGTAATCTAAGTTTAAAGATAAACCTGAAATAGGGTCCAGCGAAGGAATAAGGGAAACCGGGTGAACTGGGAAGAAAGTTCCCGATCACTGTGAGTGGTTTCTTCCTTTGCTCTTTTAAGCATATTGTTAATTAATATGCTGTAGTTTATGCTATGAGATGTGTATGATGTTGGGATGGTCAGGGGGTCTATGGACCTAGAGCCTAAGCCCAAAATAAATCCTTACAGGATAGTCAGGGGACCGAAGAGTCTAGTTCCTGAGCCTGTGGGACGGAAAAACCTTGAAATGGGATGGTCAGAGGGCTGTCGGGCCTAGCTTCTGAGCCCATGGAAGGGAGAACTATGTGCACATAGATTGATATTTTTAGTTATGAAATGTTAGCCATCTACCGTGTGTGTAGCTGGGTTTGTGAAAGCTTCACGTTATGGTGGAGGTTTGTGTGGGAACCTCGTGATAATGCTTGTAAAAGACTTATATTTGTTTTATCACTTACTGAGCTTTGTAAAGCTCATGGTTTGTCTCTGTGTTTTTCTTGCAGGTAGCTGGCGAGTTCATGTTGCGGTGTTGATCAAGCTCTGCCACAAGTCTAGAAATAGTAATAAATGAGATTGGTTGTTGGGATAATGTGTAAACCCCGAATACTCTAGGTTTCTTAGATAAGTATGTTTAGCCAAAGGAATGTTATATTATATATTTACTAAGTAGAAATTCATGTTTGTTTATAGGAGTTATGATGGAAGGGAAGGAAAAACATATTAAATGAGGGGTGACATGGCAGTTAACCCTTGAACTCTAGAGGCAGTGGGAAGTTTTTGGAAGAAGAACTTCAAAAGCATGGTTTTGGCAATTGACATGAGCAAATTTAGTGAAATTGGTGACATTCGAAAATTGAGAGAATCTAGTTTGCGAGGTTGTCTTGTCGAAGGAAGATTGCACAAGGAGAAGGACAAGAAATGAAGAAAGTACAGAGGAGGCATAATCTTGGGTTAATCAGGGCTCGAAGTGAAGATTGGAAGTTCCAGGCCAAACTACAAAGAATTTTTAGCTGAGATTATAAGGTAAGAAAGTTAATCAATTCTAAATAGGTTTGTAGAAGAAAGATTCTTGAAAAGAGCTTTGGATTTTGAGTTATGAATTTCTAAATTTATAACCGAGAATCGGTGCTTAAGCAAATAGCTTCTTAGGATGAACAAACAACCAGTTCACCGTGGGAGTTATAGCGAGATATGGGGATGAGGATCTCACTTATAGAGGAAATCTCACTGATTTCACTCTAGAGAATCTCGCCGATCTCGCTCTAGAAGGAAATCTCGCTAGGAATTGGGTTAAGTATCGCTAGTAAGGTGAGTATCAGAATGAAAGTTTGCCAGGAAAAGCTTGATCTCGCTCTAGAGAATCTCGTTGGTATCGCTATAGAGTATCTTGCTAACCTCGTTCATGGGGGATCTCGCCAGTAAAGTTGTCTTTGTTGATGAAAGTTCCTTTAATAAATGAACTAATTGAGGTATTTTACTAAGAATTCTAAGTAGTTTAACCGGGAATTATGTCCTTTCAGGCCAAGAAGAGCTATGAGAGGCGTATAAACCATTAAGAGCTTGACGAGCGGTGAGTGACTAAGTGAATTAATGTCTCCAGTACTTATGCATATAAAATCAAGTAAGTTACAGTGACGTTAGTGATGAATTTATACTTTCTCAATGAACAAATAGATGGTGAATAACTTAACGCATGTTCCCCGGCTTGTATATGTGTAGCACAGGCCAAGGTATGTCATGTAGTCATTACAACAGTTATGTTCTAATGTTAAAATATGCTTTCTAGAGGAAGGCTATGAGAGAATGAGTTCTTGTGTAGATGGTAGGAAACAAAACTTAACTTGATGATATAAAATACCCCGATACCGAAGGACATTTGAGAAGGTACCTGACCAACTTGATACCGAAGCATATTTGAGAAGGTATCTTAGTAGCTCGATACTGAAAGACAGGTTTGAGAAGGTATCTGAGCGAAAGTACCTAAGGTATGACGGTACTTAGTATGGCCACGTGCACATAGGCAGTTCTGAATAAGAGGCTAAAGTATGGGTCTCTTGGTCGGTAATAAACGTTGGGAGCTAGAGCATTTAGGCTCGTTCTCAACTAGGGAATAATGATGTTTGATGGTATCTAAAAATGGTTTAAAGCTACATTTAGAGACAATTTCTTGAAACCCTTATTAATATATTTACATGTTTACAGTGATGTAATGTATAATGTTATACGATTTTATAATCACTCATTGGGCTTTAAGCTCATGGAATTTCTGTGTTTTCCCTTCTCAGGTAGCGGTTAGATTCCTCTGGGTTGATCCTGCTGCTGCTTGCCACCTAAAGACTCGGCTTATTAAGAAGACTTAAGTTGATGATCTATTTATGTACACATGTTTTGAAAGGGATTGGGGTTTTGTTAGTGATGTTTGGGCTCATCTGTGAATGTTTCTCCCCTTAGATGTCATATCATGGCTGTATGCATGTGTTTATATAATATTTTGTAGAATCTTAAGGAGGCATACCATAAGCATACATTATTAATGTTTATCAGGTTGGCATTTAGATTAGAGGGCTAAGGTAGTAGGTGCTGGCAGCAGGGCTAGTAACTACCGGGGTCATATCCTCTTTTAGATTCAGAGGGTAATCTGGGAGGGGGTGTGACAAGGTTTTAGGAATGAGAGTGGAAGTTCATGCATAAGTCTAAGTCCCTAAGTGCGAGTCCCTAGAATGTGTACATTGTATTAGGGGAAATGCCCAGGCAACATGGCAGACCGAGTAAACAGACAGGAGGTAGGAATACTGACCCTACCAATAGAGGCTCGGAGGTTAGAGAGAACCTACTGGGTGGGAAAAAGAAGGTGAATGATCTAGTGGGTTAGGAAACGATGTCTGAGGGAGAGTCTAGTACTTCCCAAGCAAGGGCAGATCCTGAGCTAGATGATGTAGTTTTTGACAGGATAGTGCAGAGATTAGTAGCTGGGCTCTGTACGAGCCGACCCAGAGAAGAATTATGGTATCGAAAGGTTTAAAACCCTAGGGGCTGTGACATTTGAAGGTAAAACAAACCCAACTGAAGCCGAGTTATGGCTGGATGTAGTTGAAAAATGTTTCAATGTTATGAGTTGTCTAGAGGATAGGAAAGTAGGGCTAGCCACCTTCTTATTACAGAAAGGAGTAGAGAAATTGTGGAAAGTGATATCTGCCAGACGAGCCAGTATAGATGCGATGTTATGGCCTGAGTTCAGGAAGTCCTTTGAAGACAAGTACTACCCCGCTCGTTCCGAGATGCGAAAAGGGATGAGTTTCTCAAACTAACGCAGGGAACGATGTTGGTGGCAGAGTACGAGCAGAAATTTACAGAATTATCGTAATACGCCCTACCAAATATTGCTGAGCAAAGAGATCGATGTAGGAAGTTTGAACAGGGTTTAAGGAAAGAAATTAGAAATCTGGTGACGTCTACGGCTAATTGGCTAGATTTTAACCAGTTAGTAGAAACAGCAACACGAGTCGAGCGAAGTTTAGTAGATGATGAGCAGTTGCCAAGAGGAAGTGAGGTAGTAGTAAGGCCTAGAGACAAGGGAACTTGACCTCCAGTTGCAACTCAGACTAGTGGAAGCCAATTCAGGGGAACCAGTTGGCAGGGATCCAAGAAAAGAAAAACGAGACCCTCGGCCAGTGCAGCTAGTCGATCAGAGATGCCACGAGCTGATGAGTCGGTAGCCAGCACAGGCAAGAGACCGACGTGCCCTAGTTGTGGCAAGAGGCATTTTGGGGCATGCTATAGTGGCCAAGGGGTATGTTTTCAATGTGGACAAACAGGGCATTTCAAGAGGGACTATCCCCAAGTGAACAGGGATGTCCTGACAGCACAATAGCAACCTTCCAAATAGTTAACCAACCAAAGAGTGTTGGAAATCGAGGCGAAGGGTCAAGTGGTGCCAAGCAAAAGAATGTCATAGGTCGACCCCAGCAGCAGGGGCGAGTGTACGACGTGACACATCAGGAGGCAGCGGAGTCTCCAAATGTTGTGATCGGTAATGTTATATTATGTGGACAATCTGCTTGTGTTCTATTTGATCCTGGTGCCACACATTCATTTATATCTAGCATGTATACATCTAGTATAGATAGGTTGGTTGAACCTATGCTTGAAGAGTTATTTATCTCTACCCCTTTGGGAGATGTGATAATGGTAGATAGATGTTATAATCATTGTGAGGTACTGATCAATGGTCAGAACTTCTATGCTGATTTACTTCCCTTATAACTATTGAAGTTTGATGTTATCATAGGAATGGATTTTCTAAGTAAGTATCGTGCTTCAGTAGACTGTTACAAGAACAAGGTAGTACTTAGAAAATCAAATGGCCAGGATGCAGTGCTGACAGGAATCAAAAGATTAGCTATGGGAAATCTAATATCGACAGTGAAAGATCGAAAGCTGTTGAGCAAGGGATGTAAAGCCTATCTGGCTTATGTGGTGGTTGCTCAAGGGAAAAAACTAAACCCAGAAAATGTCCCAGTGGTAAATGATTTTCAGGATATATTCCTTGAATAACTATTGGGATTACTACCCGACAGGGAGGTGGAGTTTACTATTGACTTAGTTCCAGGAACAACTCCTATATTGCAGGCATCGTATAGAATGGTGCCGATTGAGTTCAAAGAATTAAAGGTTCAGCTGCAAGAGTTATTGACAAAGGATACATTCGACTTAGTGTATTGCCTTGGGGAGCTTCGGTATTATTTGTGAGGAAGAAAGACGATACACTTAGATTGTGTATCGACTATAGGCAGCTGAATAAGGTAACGATTAAGAACAAATATCTGTTACCACGGATTGATGATTTGTTTGATCAGCTAAGAGGAGCCACGATGTTTTCAAAGATAGACCTGTGATCGGGTTATCATCAACTGAAAGTGAAGGAAGTTGACATTCCTAAAATCGCATTTAGAACAAGATATGGACATTATGAATTTTTAGTACTGCCATTTGGATTAACAAATGCCCCTGCGGTATTAATGGATCTTATGAACAAGATATTTCATCCCTACTTGGACCAGTTCGTGATAGTATTCAGATGATATATTGGTGTATTCTGGTAGTAGGGAGGATCATATAACCCACCTGAGGATAGTATTGAAGACACTGTGAGATAGGCCGTTGTATGCTAAATTCAGTAAATGTGATTTTTGGTTAGATCGGGTGGTATTTCTTGGGCATGTTGTTCCAGCAGATGGCATCATTTTCCTGGGTTTGGCAGGTTATTATCAGAGATTTGTGGAGGGTTTCTCTAAGATAGCTCTTCCGTTGACGAACTTGACCAAGAAAGGCATGAGGCTTGAATGGTCGTCGGAGTGTGAGCATAGTTTTCAGGAGCTGAAACAAAGATTAGTATCAGCACCAGTTCTTACCTTGCCTATTCCAGGTAAGGAATTTGAGATTTATTATGACACATCCCGACAAGGATTGCGATGTGTGTTGATGCAGGATGGAAAGGTGGTTGCATATGCCTCTCGTCAACTTAAGAAACACGAAAGCATCTATCCTACACATGATCTGGAGTTGGCAGTAGTTGTTTTGGCTATGAAGTTGTGGAGACATTACCTATTCGGAGAGCGCTGTAGAATATTTACATATCACAAAAGCTTAAAATATATCTTTGATAAAAAAGTGTTGAATCTAAGACAACGAAGATGGATTGAATTGATTAAAGATTATGACTGCTCCATCGAGTACCACCCTGGTAAGGCTAATGTTGTAGCAGATGCACTAAGTAAGAAATCCTCGGGACCCAAGGCCATTATTGGTTCAATAAGAGGAATGCTATTGTAGGAGTTCAAGAATTCAAGAATCGCCTTATCGGTAGAATCGTCAGGAGGAATGATAGTTACTTTTCAGATAAGGCCAACCTTAGTAGAAAACCTTAAAACAGGATCAATTGAAAGACCCTGATCTTTAGAAGATTGCTAATGATGTAAGTAAGGGCATCAGGGTTGACTTTCAACTGGGAACAGACAGTGTACTAGAAAAGGAGGGGAGAATGTGTGTGCCTAACAAGCTACGGCTTAAACAAGCCATTATATAGGAATCACATAGTTCCGCTTATGCCATGCATCCAGGTAGCACCAAGATGTATAGAACTTTGAAGAAGTCGTACTGGTGTCCTGGGATGAAGAGAGACATAACAGAATATGTGGATCGATGTATAGTTTGTTAACAAGTAAAACCTGAGAGACAAAGATCAGCAGGATTACTTAATCCACTTCCAGTGCCTGAGTGGAAGTGGAAGCATGTGACAATGGACTTTCTATTTGGATTGCCTAAGACACCCTCAGGATATGATGGAATTTAGGTAATAGTCGATAGATTAACCAAGACGGCCAAGTTTATACCAGTAAAAGTTATTTTTATACTAGACTGTCTAGCTAAGATTTATGTGGATAGGATAATCATTCAATATGGAGCTCCAGTGTCGATAGTATCAGACCGGGACTCGAGGTTCACTTCAAAATTTTGGCCTAGTTTACAAAAGGCTATGGGCACTAAATTGCATTTCAGTATGGCTTTTCATCCACAAACAGGTGGACAGTCGGAAAGAACTATACAGACACTAGAAGATATATTAAGAGCTAGTGTATTACAATTCAAAGGAAGTTGGGATACACACTTACCGTTGATTGAACTTGCATAAAACAATAACTACCATTCTAGTATCGGAATGGCTCCCTATGAAGCATTGTACGACCGACCTTGTAGAACCCCAGAGAATGTGAACCTTATTAGAGATAATCTTAAGGCGGCTCGCGATAGACAGAAGAGCTACGCCTATAAGCGAAGAAGAGAACTAGAATTTGAAGTTGGAGAACGGGTATTCCTTCGGCTATCCCCATGGAAATGAATTCTCCGGTTTGGGAGAAAAGGGAAGTTAAGTCCACGATACATCGAACCATATGAAATTGTGGAACGGGTTGGTCCAGCAGCTTATAGGTTGTAGTTGCCGATGTAGCTAGCTCGTATTCACGACATATCTCATGTGTCGATGCTAAGGAAATACATGCCTGATCTTATGCAGATACTAGCAACAAAACCGGTATAGCTCAAAGAAGATTTATCTTACATGGAAGAGGCCATCGAGATTTTGGACAAGAAAGACCAGGTACTTAGAAATAAGAAGATTCCTTTGGTGAAGGTGCTAGGGCATAATCATGGAATCAAGGAAGCTACTTGGGAACCTGAAGAGAAAATGAGGACGAGATATCCTCTTTTCAAATGACATATCAAGTAAATTTCGAGGACGAAATTTCTTTTAAGGGGGGGATGATTGTAAACCCCGAACTCTAGGTTTCCTAGATAAGCATGTTTAGCCAAAGAAATGTTATATTATATATTTACTAAGTAGCAATTCATGTTTGTTTGTAGGAGTTATGATGGAAGGGAAGGAAAAACATATTAAATGGGGGGTGACGTGGCAGTTAACCCTTGAACTCTGGAGGCGGTGGGAAGTTTTTGGAAGAAGAACTTCAAAAGCATGGTTTTGGCAATTGACATGAGCAAATATAGTGAAATTGGTGCCATTAAAAAACTGAGAGAATCTAGTTTGTGAGGTTGTCTTGCTAGAGGAAGATTGCACAAGTAGAAGGACAAGAAGTGAAGAAAGTACAGAGGAGGTAGAAACTTGGGTTAATCAGGGCCTGAGGTGAAGATTGGAAGTTCTAGGGCAAACTACAAGAAATTTTTAGCTGAAATTTTAGGTAAGAAATTAACTCAATTCTAAACAAGTTTGTAGAAGGAAGTTTCTTGAAAAGAGCTCTGGATTTTGAGTTATGAATTTTTAAAGTTATAACAGAGAATCGGTGCATAAGCAAACAGCTGCTTAGGATGAAGAAACAACCATTTCACAGTGGGAGTTATTGCGAGATATGGGATGAGGATCTCGCTTATAGAGAAAATCTCGCTGATCTCGCTCTAGAGAATCTCGCCGATCTCGCTCTAGAAGAAAATCTTGCCAGGAATTGGATTGAGTATCACTAGGATGAAAGTTTGCCAAGAAAAGCTTGATCTCGCTGACCTCGCTCATGGGGATCTCGCCAGTAAAACTATCTTTGTTGATGAAAGTTCCTTTAATAAATGAATTAAATGTAACTTGAGTTTGTAAACTAGTTTCTAATTAAAGCATGTAATATTCTTCCACTGCTGTTAAGTAAGGTTATTAAAAAGAAACTAGTAGGTTAACCAAAGTAGCATCAGTTAATATCATACCTCTCCTCGGACTCAGGAGTGCGAGCTCGGGGCGGGGTGTGACAATATCCCACATGGATGTAATTTCTCATCTCATTCGTTTATTCAGTGAGGCTAAAATCAAATGGAATGTATGTGAGTATGTAAAACATACCATCACATCTTCCTGTTAGAGTGCATTATTCGATACATTATGCAAAAACATATGGGCTCCCGTTGACTCTTGGAAGAGTACTTTCTGGTGATTTACAACGAAAAGATTCAGAATTCAAACGGAAGCATGACTTGATAAAATGGAACCTAAATATAAATATTGTTATAGTAGTTCATCATCAAATTACAATCTACATTTATGTTTGTCTTACTTGTGTGTTGTTCTGCTTATTACTAAACTATTAATTTGAATGCAAATATGAAATGGTAGCTTGTTAACCTTAGTAGCTTAAATGGGACCTTATTAAATTCTCAACTAACGAACAATCCTGGTTCTGGAAGTAGACATTGGGGTTGACCCAGTTGAGTTTGTGAGTAGAGATGTTATAGCTCTTGGTACAACCTCAAAAGTGTATGCAAGTTGACTTGCCCTGTATATGTTACTTGATATAGTAGTTTCTCATTTTAGTAGCAACCATCTTGTGTTGGTTTAGTAGTGGGATTAGAAAACTGTAAGGCCATATGTTTCTAGTGGTGATGGGTTATAATCGTGAAGCCTCCTATATCGAATATTTGAAATAAGTTCATCACACCAAATATTGTAAAGTCAGGTAGTTGTTATGTAACATTAGTTGAGATCAAACAGAAAGGGACTACAATCTAGATTATAGAATAAAAATGTCATAGTTGTAGTATATGGAGCTATTAGTTTCTATCCCAATGCCGAAAAGATTAATATTTTTTTTATATTTTATATTTTACCTCTGTGATAGATTCATATTACATCTCAGACTGAGAACCATATTGCTTTTGGAGTTGGTTTGATTCAGATTTAGTGGCTTCACGTTGAGGTGGAAAGAAGCTTGCCATGGAAGATGTTCACGATTATCAATGGCCTCTTCCTGGGGTTCATCAAGTTTAAGTTCTGGAAATTTATGTTTTTCTTTTTTTTTTTTTTTGGTTAACATGCATAGCAAAATGGTTTACCTTGCATGGACATTTATCTGGCAGTTTGGACTCTTTGGTATCGCAATGGACATAGTGGAGTAGCTAATAATATTGTGCAATTGAAGTAAGTACCTGATACTATTTGATTTCGTGAAGTAGTCCTATGTTTGTGTTTGTAATTGTCCTTGGTTTGTCTTACTAGCTTTATTCTTCTTTCTTTTTAAATTGTTGTTTGAGTTCTTAAATCATACCAATAGGTTCCACACACCATCTTTCACTCTACTTCTTACAAATTTTATAGAATTGGCAAGATGCTTAGTCACTAAGTTTTGTCTCAGACACAAATAGAAATTAAAAAAGAGCCAATTGATGAAAAGTTGTTGAGGTAGGAAATATTTGGGATTAAATGAAAAGAATTTCATATGTTAACACATTGTTGTTCTTCTACTTCTCCATCATTCGTTGTTGATTCATCTACTATTGTTAATTAATTTGGATTCTTCGAGTTTTCCCATGGATTCACTTGGTGACATTGATGACTATATTCTGGTTAGTTTCTTTTTTGTTATTGATTCTTCCTCTTCTATCATTGCACATACTTTAGTTTTTCTTATTAAATGTGTTGGGTGATGACCCACTGAATCTTTGAATTTGAAGTTGTTATGCTTTTTTTTTTTTAATCACATGGACATTTTCTTGTTAGCTAGGTTTCTATATCTACTTATATAAATCATGTGTGATGGCGTTTAGATGCTTGATTTGATCATTATTTTCTCTTTTGGTTTGAGCAGCTTTCTGTATTTCAAGATGGTGGTAAATAAATGGGTTTTAACTTTGAAAGAGCGAGATAAGTGATTACTTTTGATTTATAATGCCTACAAGTTTACGGGATCTTAAATGTAAGAGCTTAAGTATACAATGTAACTAGTTTAACATACAAAGTTTTAGGTAAATGGTTGTTTTTGCTTGAAGATTTTGTGTGTTGCAATTTGCAGTTTTCTCCACTCCAAGCTTTGTAAAATTTAAGATAGATTCCTTTTGGTCCCTAATTGTTCTCTTTTTTATGGTTGTGGGTGAAGGGAGGGAGGGGTTGGGCTACATGAGGTTTCGGAGAAATGATACATGTAAAATACTGATTAGAACTGACTATTTATGATTTTTTTTTTTTTATTGGAAACAAACATGATTAGTAGCATTCTTGTATCAAACATACGTTGGAGTTCTATTTTGTTTTTTTGCTCATCAGTTATTGGTGATTTGCTGATAGAGAGTTAGCCTACTCCAGACAACGTGTGGAAATGTAAACTGTGTAGCACCCAAGGCATTTATGTTGGATCTAAAAGCTTGTAATCCTATGTGTTGATGGTAGGATATCTTCTTTTTATGAACTTGATCTCACCACTTTATATAGTAAGACATGAACCATTTTTCGTGTTTTCATAAATTTACATCTACTTTAGCTTTTAATGTTGCATTTTCTATTCAAATTTGAAATGCTATCAACTTCAAGCTTAGGACCAATGCATGATGAGTGATTTTTCATTCGCCTTCATGTTTTCATAACTTAGGCACTTCTCCTCTCCTATTGCAGGTATTATGTTGTCCTAGATGACAAGAAATTCACGTTAACAATCACAAAACACTCAAATATAATGATCGACAACAATTCAAGAGTCAGGGGAGGTAGTATGTTGAGGCTTGAAAATCCTTCTGCTGTTTACCAAAAGGCAGTACGATCGTATAGATGATGCTCTAGAACTAAACGATAGTTTAATTAAGTAAACGATTGGATGAAGCATTAGACGATCATGTAGACGACAGTTGACTGAAGCTAGACGATCGTGTAGATGACAGTTGAGGAGCTAGACGATCGTATAGACAATTAAACACGGAGCTATTAAGAGTGTATATGGTGTAGGAAACAACTTCAACCCAATATTTTTTAGGCAATAAGGCATTGGACAGTTGACATCTTACTCTTTCCAACACTGTTCTATTGAATCTTTCAGCTACTCCGTTTTGTTAAGGTGTGTACCTCACGGTTCTATGCCTTATTATGCCATGCTCCCTGCAAAACAAATTGAACTCCTCCCCACAAAACTCTAAACTGTTATCAGTTCTTAAATGTTTGATTTGTTTAGAGGCATGCTTCTCAATCAAGGTCTTCCATTATTTAAATCTACTAAATACTTCATCATTGGATTTTAAAAGGTAAATTGGGACCGGTGATTGTTAAAGTATGTTATAGGATTGTTGATTATATAAATAATAGTATTTTGTCTACATTAACTGCAATATTTATACGTAAAAATTTAAAAATTTAATTAATTGAATTCACATATGAAATGAGTGTTTGGAATATTTAGATGAGAGTATGTATGTAGTTAAGAAATATGTAACATAAAACCAAAAAAAAAAAAAACCATAAAATAAAGATTTTTTTCCTATAAAAATTTATGGAAAAAATTTGTGAAAAATGAAGATTTCTTCTCTAATGATCCTCCAAATTTGGAGAATCTGAAAGTGAAATTGTTGAACAAATGTGGTGACATTCCATTGGCCGCTAAGATGATAAGGGAGATTCAATTAAAAAATTGATGACAAAGTAAAATATACAGAACAACAACAGGAATAAGAAGAAAAAGAAAGATGATAATAAAATTCATGAAAAAATTACGTACCAAAAGTTTTGATTTCTTTTTGGCTTCTCATTTTATTTTACCATATTTCTATAAGAAATGTGATGAGTTAATTATTGTTCATTACCCAAGAAAGAAACAACAGGAAAAAAAAAAAAAAGAAAAAGAAAGAAAAGCTTTAAAATTGAAATAAAAAAAATGTCGTCTATATTTTATTCAAACAAATATGATATAAATATTGATTAAAAAAGTTTGAAAACAAAAATAGTAATCATAAATTGAGATTATTTAGAATCTAAAAAACTACCCCAGATGCTCCATATATATGAACTCAACTCTACAATTCAAACATATATATATGAACGTAGACCAAATAATTCTGCACTCCAAGTATAGATATATAAACTTCACATACATATAAACTCTAAACATCGTATATCAACTTGGCGTCTCAAAAAGTCCCATAATGATAATAATAAATAAATATAATAATAATAATAAAGTAAGAAAAAGTAGATGATGTGATGGCTATCATCAAATCACATAATCTTTTTCTTTGTTTTTTATAGTAATAATAAGAATAAACTGAAACTAATAAATATTATAAATTTTAAAAGAAATAAATCTAAAAGAAATGCATATAGAAATAGACAACAGATCACATGACATTATGAGAGAAAAAAAAAAGTATATATATAAAGAAACAATAACAAAATAAATAGCCAACTAATAATACCTCTTCTTTCTTTCTTTTATCTATAGGTGTTTAAGAGCAGTAAAGACTTGAAATCTGGAACACAAACATCGTCTGTTGTCTGAGGGGCAGATTCTTGGGACAAAATCCTACAAAGTTCAATTTCCAATTAAGTTAGACCTTTTCTGGTGTTCTGAAATTTTTAAGATTTTAGGACATTGAGAGATCACTATTTTTCTCATTTCTATCTCTAGAATTTTTTTTCTTTGGATGTAAATCTCTAGCTTTTTTTTGTCTACTAAATGACACAATGGCCACCAAATTTATAGAAAATTCAAACTCTTCAATTAGGAGAAAATCAATAAAATCATATTTAAAATGAATAAAAGAAAGAATTAATTCAACATTATGTGATTGATTTGAAATATGTTTGACAAAATTAGTTTTTTTCCAAATTTGTTTTGATACAAATATTCCATGACTTATTTGACCATTCAAATTGTATTCTCCCTCACAATATATTTTATTTCACTTTATTTGATGAAACAAAACAAAATATTTCAATGTTAATTATTCAAAACTTTTTTATTTTTTTGTTTGTTTTATATTTAAAAGCTAGCAGCAAATTCTTAATTATGACAATAACACGAAATTAACATAATTAAACCGGACAAAAATAGGTCGCTGCGAATTACATAAACTACACCCTATTTCATCTCTCTCTCAATATATACAAGTACCTTTGCCAAAACCCGAATCAACTCAACAAAAATATCCAATCGTTCCTCCAACTACTATCATTAGAATAAGACATATGTTACCAACATGGAATGTCCTAAAATTTTCTCCCCCTTTGTTATTGTTTAGGCTAACATTAACTTTACATGGCACTAAACCTGTTTTGACCAAAAGCTACCCAAAGTTTACCGTTAAACCCTCCCATTATAGAAACGCCATTTCTCAGATTGAGCCCTCTAGCCCAACACAAGGATATAATGAGAAATTTAGGGTTGCAATTCAAATTCTTTTTATATTTTTAGATTTACTAATTTGTATTTTGCAGATAATTTAGATACTATTTTCGAAATCTTTTCGACTACGTAATCCAACACTTTGCAAATTTTGAAAACATGTTTTTTTTTCCCATATTTTTATTGTATCAAAAATTTAAATTTTAAATTTTAGAATACAAAATTATACTAAAAAAATGTTAGGAATATAGCATGCTATAAGCTCAACTATTTGTTATTAACTTCAAATAGGTATTTAAAAATATATGATATTACTAAATAATAATTATGCAAAAATTAATTTTAACATTAAACCTGTTCAATAATACTTTAAAATCACTCTAAATAACAATAGTTTGTTGTCAACTCAATATTTAATGGCTGGTAATCCATATAACCCGTTTATGGTTTTCTAGTATGTTATAAAAAAAAATCACAGATAGAGAAAATGTCAAACTATTTACAAAAATAACAAAAAAAATACTGATAAACATCCATAAACATCTATTAGTGATAGACTTCTATCAATTTCTATCACTGATAGACTTTTATTAACCTCATCAAAGAAGATTAAAATTTTGTTTTTTTTTGTGTAAATAGTTTCCTTTATTTTTCTATTTTTAAAATCCCCCTATTATCAAACACATTTAAAACAACTATTTAAATTATAATAAAACTTCCGAATATGCTATTAAACATATATCTGAAAACGTGAAATGCATTTCTACTTTTATTGAATCCTTTGTTTTTAAATTACTATTATTGTATTCCCTATCAAACATTCTCTTAATCTTTTCAATAAATCTTAATATTAGTCCTCTCAATAATATAATTATTTTTTATCCAACTTTCTAAAATAATAATGATATTCATTCTAGAAAACGAAAATTTATGTGTTTAGCTCATATCGAACGACACTAGTAAGGTTACATTTTCTTGAACCTTACTAATATAATGCAACAAGAGTTATTTTTACTAATCTTATATTTACTCTTGTTACTAATATAATGCAACAAGAGTTATTTTTACTGTTTTTAAATTTATGTGTTTAGCTCATATCGGAACGACACTAGTAAGGTTACACTTTATTACAAACATGGGGTAAGGAATATTGTAATAACTAACCTTTGGGTCGAAGATGCTATGCTTTAACGAATTAAGTTATGCTCAAGATCGATATAAGGTTGGTGTTGCCAATATTTTTAAGGATGTTGTGGGAGTTGTTTTCTAATATATTTGTCATCTTATCCCTTGGATTACACTTCAAGATGTTCCTGCAAATCTTGTTCCAGATAGAATGATGTTTCTTCAAATCCTAATTATGTAGAATACATTTTTCTTATATGGAAAATTATGGGTGATTATTCTCATCATTTTGTTTCCTTTTCTGAGTTGTGCAAAGTATGTTTTAGAGTTGTTCTCTTTTTGGTTATCCATATTTCCGAGGATATTATACTCATTTTAGTCTTAGCCACTATAAAGAATATTTGAGTCATTGTTATTGTGTTGGTTTCAAAAAAACACAAGGATGTCAATCTTACGATTGTGAAGTAGCTTGTGCTACTATTGATGTTTCTTTAGATCTTGGTAAATCATTTACTACATTTTGAGAAGAGATTCTCAAACTTAAAGGGAGTCTAAGTTTGTCGAGTGAAGTTGTCTACATTAGAAGTTAGAAAGCTAAGTTTCATTGAGAGGGAGTCTAATACTTAAGGGGAGCTTAAGTAATCGCTTGGTAATACTTTCACATTTAGGGGGAGCTTAAGTTTTATTGAGAGGATCTCCCACTTCTGTGACCCAGCTTGTTGCAATGTCACATACTTTGGGAATGTATGCCTAGTTGAATATCTTTATTATATAAAGAGTTAAACAATTACAACGAAGTACTTATATGATAGACTCCATCGTTAGCATCTCATGTAAAGCCTATTCTTCCGTTTCAACACTATGTCCCTCCTAAGTTTTAGCTCCTCTCACTACCGCTTGCAAGCTTCTCCCATGCTTTTAATGAGATCCCCTTAATATAACATCAACTACTCATCCTGAGTTCTCACTCACTACCTAAGTGATTTACTATATTCATACACAATCAACCTAGTCTAAATAACTACTAGCAATATTCTTAAGAACAGAGTACAAAAAGTTCACAAACAGTGCATAAGGGTTGAGGTTTAGACCGGCTCTAAAACCCTTAAAACACACACTTATTTCAAAGGAGCTAACTTAAAAATAAACCCGACCATCAATATATATGATACAATCTTCAAAAGATATTTAAAGAAATAAATTATTTTATGCAACAATAAGAAAACAAGTCAATGAATATGTGCTGCACGCTTCAACCGACATAAAATATTTTAGGTACTTTTAATCGTTAGGTAGAGAATCTACAAGATATAAAATATTTTACTTGACATAGTACGTGTTATAGAACATGTTACTCATGTTTTGCCTATAACAAATCAATGAATATACCACCATACTAACATTTATGTGTTTTTCATATATATTTTAGTTATATTATCAATTTTTTTAGGGATATAATGAAGATGTTTATTTATCTCCATGCCAATGTTGAACCATTAACATATGAAATTGTTGCAGAGGCAAGAGTTTAAAACCTAAATTCAAACATAATATTATTCTATTATTAGTAATATACATATATAAATTGAATTACTTATGAGAAATTATTGAGAATTTCGTTGGTGCTCCACTATTATTAGACCTTTGCTCTGTCTTCCAAAATAACCACCTAAAATGGAACCATGCTCATCTCTCTTCTCTGTATAAAAACTCTTTGCTAAGCCAAACCGCAAACACACCAAATCTTGAAATCCAAAACATTCAACTATTCCAACAACTATCTTAAAAATATGGCATTTTCCAACATTCTCTCTGCCCTTTGTTTGTTGGGGCTAACCCTAACCCTAATCCTAGCTTCCATTGCCCCCGTCATGGCCGAAAGCTACCCTAAGAACTACATTGCCGCCCACAATGCCATCCGTGCAGAGGTTGGTGTCGAGCCCGTCCATTGGAACACTACCTTAGCAGCGTACGCTCAAAATTATGCTAACACGAAGATTGCCACTTGTCAGATGGAACACTCTGGAGGACCTTATGGTGAAAACCTAGCAGAGGGATACGAAATAATGACAGCAGAGACAGCAGTGAGTCTCTGGGCCGATGAGAGAAAACATTATGACTACAATTCTAATACGTGTGTCAATGACTCTAGCCATTGTCTTCATTATACACAGTTGGTATGGAGGAACACCAAATCTATTGGTTGTGCCCAAGTGAAATGCCAGAACAATTGGGTTTTTCTGATTTGTAACTATTATCCTCCTGGCAACTATATAGGCCAACGTCCATATTAAAAGTATGTAATCATTAACAGGTTTGTTCATTGGGTATTTAATAAGAAAAAAAAAACAAAAAACAAAATTTAATACAGATATTTTTTATACAATTTTTTTTTTTTTTTTTTTGTTATCATACAATTTGTATTAGAATTATATTTTAATTTGAATGTTGAACACATGGACATATGAATAAGTATATATGACCGAATATCCCATTTGGATTGAGTTTGAATTTAAATTTGGATGAACTATATTAACCCAACCCAACCCATCCGATATCTCATTTGGATTGAGTTTGAATTTAAATAAATTAAAATTTTGTATGGGTCCAATTCATGGATTCATCCATCTGGATTGAATTGAATTAGGCTATGTTTTATTTTTAAATTTCAAGTGTATTTTTTTTTTCTTACTGTTCAAATTATACATATTTTGATTCTAATTTTATTTAATTTCATAATTCTTTTTTATTACTTATTCTCCAACAACTTTTAAAAATTTAAAATTTTAAGCATTTGTGTAATGTAAATTTTCAAATAAATATGGAAATTGAGTTGCAAATTTTAATCCAACTAGATATGTATAGATGCATATTAATATATATATAGACACATATAGATACATATTAACATTTTAATTTTTCTTAATACAAAAATTTGAATTTATGATTGGAACAAGCCAAACAATCCAACCGAAATATTTTATAGTTGGGATGGGTTGAGTTGGATTTCTTATTAAATAAGGGTTGTAATTTAGTTTGAAAAATTGACAACCCTAACTAACAATTGTATTGAGTCTAACATGTGTTTCAGATTGGTATACTTAAAGTATAGTATTGATATTTCAATTATATATCAATATTAATTTAAAATGCATTTCAAGTATATTATTTAGTATATCAATAAAATATCATCATTCCTTCAAAAAGTTATACTAAATATTACATTGGTGTATCATTAGTTTACAGTCATCGCACATTGATTAAAAAATCATGTAAAATATAACATTGATGTATCAATAGTATATCAATAATACTCACTAAAATTTGGTTTCAAGTATATCAGTAATGTACATTTAATGTATCAACACTCATTCAAAATTTTCAAGTATACTATTAGAGCATCTGTGGTTTATCACCACTTATTCAAAATTCATTTAAAGTAAAATATTGATGTGTAAAAATTGTTAAATCTCTAATTGATGCAAAAGTTTAAGTTAATGGGTTATGATAAATTCAATTGTATCAATATTGATACTCTCCCTCTAGGCTTGAAGATTTATAAAATGCTAAACAATGGTAATCAATACTAAATGGGAGAGGAAAGGATGTTGAAGGAGTTCGAACATGACTACCTGCTCTATACCAAACTAAATAACTAATTGACCTACATAAGTTTATAGGTTTTGATATATTTACGATTAATCGCAATGGACAACACTTTTAGGGATAATAAGAATGTGTATGGCAACATCTTTAATGAATTGCAAACATAGCAAAATCTATCAACAACAGACTCTATTGCTAATACATTCCTACTCGCGATACGACCTATTGTTGACAGACTCGGATAACTCAATTTAAATTTTGCTATATTGTGAACTCTGAATGCCAATTTTACACTTAAGTGTGTTTTCTTATTTAAATTGTCTTAATTTTCCACTTAATTGTGTGTCTCTATTTAAATTTGTATAAATAAGTTGAGTAGGTTGATGAGAAAGTTAGTATGAAATGGTGAAGAAAGAATGGGGATTTGAAAAGAAAAAAATATGGAATTGAGTTGGGAAAGTTGGGGAAAAAAAATAAGTAGGTTGAGCTAGTGTGGAATAATATAGAAATTGAGTTTGTGAAATTTCAGCTAAGTATAGAGAAGTTATGTGAAATGCGTTATGGCTGAAGAACTGAGGAGAAAATGGAATTTATGTGAAATGCGAAAAATATGGGAAATTACTTTGGAAAAATTTGGAAAATCTGTGTAAAAATATCACAAAGTGGTGAGCAAACGTGTACGGAGAACAATGATTGCAGTAGTTAAAAGCGAGATCATTGAGAGTGAGATTAGCGAGATCATTGAGATCGAGACCGGCGAGATTGGAGAGGAAATGGGAGAGAGAGAGATTGGATAGAAGATGGGAGAGAGCGAGTCCAGCGAGAAAGCTGGAGAGAGAGAGAGTGGAGAAAAGTTAAAGCTGGAGAGAGCGAGATTGGAGAGAGCATGACTAACGAGATTGCTGGAGAGAGCGAGAGTGAAGAGAGCGAGACTAGTGAGAAAGTGGGAGAGAGTGATACTGCCGAGAGTGGAGAGAGCGACACTGCCGAGAGTGAAAAGAGTGAGAGCGCCTATGCGTTAGCCTTGCTTTGTCCGATTCGAACGTCACGCCCACGCCTCGCCTCTGCATTGAACGGCCGAGCAAGCTTCTGGGCGATGTATTTGGACGCGTTGGGGTGGATTATCCATTTAAAAATCCTAACTTGAATACAAACAAAGCTTGAAGATGTAAGGACAAACGTCAATTAAAATCTAGGTGTCCGATTAAGAGAAATTCTTAAACCCTAAGAAATTGTGTTAGATGCGTTTGGGAAGAATACATTGAACCAAGATGAAGTCAGCATACGTATCTATTGGTACTGAAGTACGTTTGAGAAGGTACCAAGCCAACGGGATACTGAAGTACATTGGAGAAGGTATCCTAGTAGCTGGATATTGAAGTTCAAGGAGAAGGTATTTGAGTAGTAGTACCTAATGTGTGAAGGTACTTAGTGTGGCCACATGTGAATAAAGTCAGAGATTGAACAAAAGGGTTCTCTCTGGACTAGTAGTTGGTGTTGAGATTATTTTACCAGATATACAGTACTTTGACTTGAGAAATGATTTTACTGTTTTATGTTTAAAACAGTTTTATATACATTTCGCTTGGAAAATATTTATGCTACAAAAGTTTATATCTCAGATAAAACTATTTTCTGAAATTATGCAGGAGAATTTACTATGTTTTCTTGGTCACTCACTGGGCGTAAGCTCACCCCGTTTTTAACTGTTTTTCGTTTTTCCTCCCCACAGGTAGCGGTCAAATCCTCTGAAGACAACTCAGTATCTGCTCTGTCACTAAAGGACCAAAAGACTTGTAACCGTTTGCTAGGTGGTTACTTTTAATATTGTACACATGTTACTATTGTTCATATAGGAACTAGGGTTTGTGGGTTTTGGGAATTGTAAATCTAATGTTGTAAATACTCTAAACATATTCAGTTTCTAAGTTAATAAATTGTGGGCCTAAAGACGTCCCGTTGCATATGAATTATAATTGGTATCAGAGTTATTCCGCAAGAGTTATTAGGCAGTAAGTGTCAGCCCAAGGGTTGGTAACTGCTGCAGTCACGCCTTTCTCTAGGCTAAGAAGGTGGTCTGGGGCAGGGTGTGACATATATCTAGTTTTTTTTTTTTTTTTTTTGCATTGTACTATATTTTCTTATATTGTAGACTTGATTGTTGTATTTTCAACTACCTCGGTATTTATTTATATCTTTATCTATATTAATTTCAAAAGAAATTTTGCAAGGTTGTTAATTGATAGCTTATGTCTACTGTTTAGGGATGTTGATAGTAGGTGAAGACCGAACCACTAGAAATTCTCTAGGACCGAGTTACGTGCAGGGAATTATATTTCTTATTTACGTTTTTAATGGCGGATTTTTAAAAGTACAAAAAGAAGGGATACTATTTACACAAAATAGTAAAATTTTAATCTTCTTTGATAGAGGCTAATAGAAGTCTATCAGTGAAACAAATTGATAGATATTGTTGATAGAAGTTTATGAGTGTATATCAGTGTTTTATTTTTTATTTTTTTGCTAACTTTGTAAATAGTTTGACATTTTTTTTAAATCTCTATTAAATATAATATTTTTCTTTAAAAAAATATATTGGTCGGGAAATACCTGTTTAAATGGTCAATTGTTCATAAAAGAAAGAAGAATTATAAAAAAAATAAAAATTATGACTAAAAGCACTTCCATCAAAATTCAAGAATTTAAGAACTTCTCTCCTATGACATTTGTTCATGGTGTTTGGTATAGATGGCATTATAATAAGAAATGTTAGTGAGTTCAAATTTTGAGAATTGAGATCATGTTTGAGATGAGTTTAATGTTGAAAATGTTGAAATCTTAATTTTATTGATGTTGGATGGAAATATGGATAAGATGTTGATTTCGGCGCATATTTCTTGAAAAACTGTAAAACCAAAAAATTCTAAAATAAATTTAAATTAGTAAATAAACATTTTATGATTTTTAAACAAGTTAGAATGTATGTTATTTATATTATATTTACATTAGTGAAATTTTGAGTTCAGTTGTTTAAAAATAATGAGGTTTAATTAAACTGGACTCAAAATGTAAAACTATTTGAACCTAGTGAAGAATGGTTAACCTGAGGTTTAATTAAAGTGGACTCAAATAGATTATCATCGAGCCTCTTTTTAATGAAGAGTGTTTAACATGAAGTTTACATTTACTGAAGAGTGGTTAACAATAATTATCATCGAGCCTCGTTTTAATGTAAAAATCAATATTTATAAGTATTTGGAAAGACAACTTGAAAACATTCCATGAATGTATTGATTTTAAAAAGTAATCCACATGGCTTCTTTCCTCATTCACAAGAGAAAGCAAATGGGTCTTCCATCGGTAAATGCACAAATTTACCATAATATTATTACTTTCCATAGCTTGCCGGTGAACGAAGTCTCAAAGTCTAAAGGGGATGTTTTCCCTGAAAATGCATCCATTTACCAATTTATTATAAAGCCCTTTTTCTTGCAGGGGCTACCTATGAACAATTAACTGTCGTATTTATATTATTGATTTCAGAATGAAACTCTATATTAATCTAATATGATTTATCAGAGGCCATACATCCGAAATGAGTGTTTGGTCGAAAAAATTTAAATCCGACTAAACAATGATAAATCTAAAAGCACACTGTATTGAAGGAGCATGTTGAATATCTCACATTAGAAAGATAGAGAGACCTTAAAATTAGTTTCAACATGAAACCGAGTTTATCTAATAGGGATCATAGCCCATAAAACCCAAACGGATATTCAATTCAAAAAATGAGGAAAACTTAGCAACAAAATGTTAACCACTCTTCACTAGGCCCAAATACTTAAGATTAATGCTGGAAAGATGAAGAAATATTCTGCCAAACCCTCGATGATCGATACTCGACGCTCGATGTCTTCCTACTCGATGTTCGATGATCATTATCTTCTTCATCTGACGAGTCTCTGTTAAATCCTCGATGAAACTCGATGACAACTGAACTAATATTCGATCTTACGCGATGATTCTTGAACAATCCTCGGTGCGACTCGAAGGTGAAAACGATCAACACAAAGCTACTTGATAGTGAAGATCGATGCAAGATTGAACTCGATACTCTGTTATTCGATGCGATTTGAATGGTGAAATTGTAGCGCGCGATTTGCAGAAAGAAGATAATCGTATAAACAAGAAAGATAAAGGCAAGAAGATGAAACACAATGTTTATGTGGTTCGGCAAGATTGCCTACGTCCATGGGAAGATCCAAGTTCTTTTACTAATGAATATTGCGTACAGTTTTTGTTATTTACATAAAACTAGAAAAAATGATGATAACTCTCTGTTTTTGTTTTAAAGATCAGGGGTATTTATAGAGCATACCAGCGGGCCGTTTACATCAAAAAATTAGTTATAAACAAATAAAAACCAAGGTATTTGAGTAAGAGATTCTTCAAACTCTCCACCTTGACTCTAATGCCTTGCAATCTTCTAATCTTCCTGATTCTAACCGTTTTGTCTACCCTGTGTCTGGAAGCTCGAAACCAACTTGTTCTGAACATTTAATCAATTTAAGCTTTGAAATAGGTTTTATTAATATGGCAACTACATTTTCTGAAGTATGAACCTTTCAAATTTCTATCTCCCCTGTCTCAAGTTTATCTCTAATGAAATGATACTTGATATCAATGTGCTCAGTTCTATTGTGGTATTGTGGATTTCGGGACAAATGGATAGCACTTTGGTTGTTATAGTAGAGTTTCACCATTGTTTGATCTATTCCAAAGTCTTTCAGCAAACCCTTAAGCCACCATGCCTCTTTGATTGCTTCTGTTAAAGCCATATATTCAGCTTCTATTGTAGATAAGGCTACTATAGGTTGTAATGTTTCTTTCTAGCTGATTAGATTAGAACCATAAAGGAAAAGGTAACTTGTTAAGAACCTTCTTTTATCCAAATCACCAGCATAGTCAGTATCCACATATCCATAAATTTCTAAGCTTGGTTCAGCTGATCTTTGGTAGACTAATATTGAGTTTTCAGACCAAACCAAGTACCTTAGGATCCATTTACTACCCTCCCAGTGTCTCTTATCAGGATTAGACATATATCTACTAACTAAGCTAGCTGAATATGAGAGATCAGGTCTGGTAGAAATCATTAAATACATTAGGCTTCCGACTGTTTGATTAGAGGGTATGACAGCCATTTGTATATGATGTTCTTGGTCAGAATCTTTAGGAGAGTTAGCTGAGGATAGCTTAAAGTGCTGAACAATAGGTAAGCTCACTGGTTTTGCATCATTCATGTTGAACCTTTTAAGGATCTTCTCACAGTAATTGGACTGATTGATGCTTAGAATAGACTCTTCTTTTTTCATTTGGATCGCTATTTCTAGGACTTTGCTTTCTATTCCCAAATCCTTCATATCAAACTCCTTTTTTAAGAGGTTTTAAGATGGGTTAGATCTCCATTGGACCTTCTTACCAACAACATATCATCTACATATATGAGTAGGTATACCTTGTCCTTGTAAGAACCTTGAGCCACTAAGGTTTGGTGTAGGGGATGGTCCCCATAGGTCTAAATGGACATAATCCAATGTTTCTTTGGTGATATGTTGAGATTTTGGGAAACTTTGTTTCGTTGCTTTACCTAAAATGCAGTGTTCACAAAAGGAAAGGTGCTCACTGATACCTTTGGGTAATATACCTTGCTTGGATTGTGCTTGCATCCCTTTTTCACTAATATGGGATAGCCTTTTGTACCACAAGTCAACATCTATTAAGCTTGCTATTGAAACCGTGTAGGCACTTGTCATCATCTCTACTCCTCTCAAAATATAAAGATCATTGACCTTTTCACCAACGAACACAACCTTGGAATCCTTGATCACCACAAGAACTCCACCTTTTCCTCTACATTCACACCCAATGGAGTCCAGCGTACCCAGAGATATCAAGTTTTTCTTGAGCAAAGGTAAATATCTCACATTTCTTAGAAGCTTGATTGATCCTTCCGTTAACTTCAAGTATACTAAACCAACCCCATTAATCTTGCAGGCTTCATTGTTTCCCATGTACACAGATTCTCCATCTACATCCTTGTAAGTATTAAACCCAGGTCTAAAAGGTGTCATATGATAGGTAAAACCAGAGTCAAGTACCCAATCATGCTTCCCAAGAGGACTGATTTGGTTGGTTTGGTTTCTACTGGATTCTAATGAAGGAACTCTAAATCGATCGTTCCAAATCCCAATTAGAAAGAACACAAACAATTATAGTCTAAACAGAAACGATTAAGCATAATAAAAAATTACTGCATACTAGTTATAAAGGAACAAACAAGGGATAGAGTATGCAAACCTTTGAAGACCTTTCTTCATGTATCCCTCGATCGTTTAGCAAATCGTTCAATCAGCACGAACTCGAACGCAACTATCAAAACACGATCTAAACGAATGTCTGAATGAGTCTTGATCCCAATCGAATCCAACTTGATCCTCAAACTAAATTAGAACACCACCATAATGGTTACCTTTGTATTCTCGGTGTGAGAATCCATGAGTTGTGGGCTCTGTATGATTTTAGATTGAGGAAAACAGGAGGTAGATGATCAAGTAGATGATCGAGTAAGTGGGAGATGAATGTTGTCTATCGTATAGACAAAATACTCGATCTTTTAGTAAACAGAAGCCTATCGTATAGACTTTTACTACTCGATCGTTTAGCAACAACTAAACGAGTAACTATCGTATAATCAACTCGATTGTGTATGTTCTCTATGCTATCATTTAGTAAAAACCATTTTACTTGATAGCCTTTTTGTGATATTAATCCGAATGAATCATCAATTGAATTATTGGAAAATTATTTTCGTTTTTATCTCACAGTTACCATAAAACATCCAATAACCTCCCACTCAATTTGGTTATTAGAGAAAAAGAGTAATTAATTATCATATAATTAATATGTGATAAATAAATATAATAACCAACTTATCATGTTTTATTTATAACTTATAGTTTTAATATTTCATCATATGAAACATATAAACCATAATTCTTTATCTATTTTATGGTATTTAATATAAATCATATTTATATTAATTCCTCCAATGATAATGTATCAAATACATTGAATCAATTATATCATATATAATTGAATTTCCTCTTGTTAATTTAAACACTTCAAATTAACCAAAAATCTGATTCTCATGTTGAACCCATTGAGCTACCAAGGGGACCTCATAGACCTGTAGCTTGAAGCTCCAACGATACGTGAATAACTGACTAAACTCTTTAGTCACGAGTTTCTCTATCCATTAACGGTTAGTCATTCCACTAAAGACCGATAGTTGCACTTTTTGCACTATAGATATATTTATGTGTTCATATGACCACTCAACAGTGCGATGACCCTTCACAAATCACTTGTAGGCTAGTTTACCGTTTTGCCCTGTGTAGTTACATCTAATTCCTTAAGTACCATTGATTCCTCTAATGAACAATATGTCATAGTCCTACTATGACTAAGTGCTCTCGGGCCAGGAGAGGGTCTAGACACTATGTTTAAGACTAGGAATCAGCTCTTAAGGGAGCAATTTACCTACTTACCCCTGCTTGGGGGAAGGAGTGAATTCCATCTTGTGTAGCTAGTTCCCAGTTCCCCAATCAGATGAATCCCCAAAATGGTAGGCTTGTTGAGTTTGCAATCTGGCCACTCTCATCCATTCAAATCAAGGTACCACCCTCATAGGCAGAAGTTCCCAACTCACTCAGGATGAAGGTCATGTAACCTACGGTCATTTTAGTTAAATATAAGTCTCATTTATCAACGGCGTTATATAAAGAGACTAATCATCTCGTGGTCTGGTCTTATACAAACTCTTTCTATAGGATACCTCCACTCGCATGTATCCACGTGAATAGTCAGGATCAGACTATTTGTAACACTTTACAATACTTGTAACATCTACAAAGCGGACCGTGTCCGTAATGTCACCAGGATAAGGTATCCCTCCTTTATCCTTATACTACAAAACATTTAGATTATTACATAAGGTATTATCCACATATATGTCTCCACATACATGGTTAAGTTAGATGAAATAACATTTATTTTATTAATAAAAATATGTGTACAAAATATTTACAAACTACGAGACCACCAGGAGAATTAGTACAACAATCCCAATAATCTCCCACTTGTCTCAATGCCTCGGGAGACTAATGTACAATACATAAACAATACGATATATAATAAACTAGGGCATACTCTATACCCCAATATCATCTCCCACTTGCCCTAGACAAGTGTCGCATGTCCCGTAGACCTGGACTCTCCAGATGACCGTCGAATACTTTAGCCGTGAGAGCCTTTGTAACGGATCAGCAACGTTGTGCTCCGACACGATATTCGTGATTATCACATCACCATGATGCACAATCTCCCTAATCAAATGATACTTCCGTTCTATATGCTTTCCTTTTCGGTGACTCCAAGGGTCCTTAGAATTTGCCACAGCCTCACTATTATCACAATAGAGTGTGATCGACAAAGACATATTGGAAACAACTTCTAAATCGGTAAGGAACTTCCTAAGCCAAACTGCCTCTTTAGCAGCATCACAAGCGGCTACGTATTCGGCTTCCATAGTGAAGTCCACGATGCATCCTTGCTTGATGCTTCGCCAAACTACAGCCCCTCTATTCAGAGTGAACACTGATCCTAATGTCAATTTCTGAGAATCTTTATCTGTAAACCCCGAACTCTCGGTTTTCTAGATAAGCATGTTAGCCAAAGGAATGTTATATTACATATTTATTAAAGTAGCAATTCATGTTTGTTTATAGGAGTTATGATGGAAGGGAAGGAAAAACATATTAAATGAGGGGTCCCCTTGAACTTAGGAGGCGACGGGAAGTTTCCAAAAGAGGAATTTCAAAAGCATGGTTTCGGCAATTGACATGAGCAAATTTAGTAAAATAAGTGCCATTCGAAAATTGAGAGAATCTAGTTTTCGAGGTTGTCTTGCTGGAGAAAGATTGCAGGAGGAGAAGAACAAGAAGTGAAGAAATTTCAGAGGAGGTAGAATCTCGGGTTAGTTAGGGCCCGAGGTGAGATTGGAAGTTCCAGGCAAAACTATAAGGAATTCTCGACTGAAATTTTAAGGTAGGAATTAACTCAATTCTAAATAAGATTGTAGAAGGAAATTTCTTGAAACGAGCTCTGGATTTTGAGTTATGAATTTTTGAAGTTATAACAGGGAATCGGTGCAAAAGTAGACAACTGCTTGGGAAGAACAAATAAACAGTTCGCTGTGGGGAGTTAGAGCAAGATATAGGAATGAGGATCTCGCTTATAAATGAAATCTCGCTAATTTTGTGATAAGGATCTCGCTCTAGAAAGAAATCTCGCTAGGATGAAAATTTGCTAGAAAAAGGTTGGTCTCGCTAGCAAGGATCTCGCTGATCTCACTAGCAAGGATCTCGTTGATCTCGGTAGCAATGATCTCGCTGATCTCGCTTACGAAGATCTCGCCAGTAGAGCTGTCTTTATTGATTTGTTACTTAAGTAAATGAATTATTTGTTGTATTTTACTAAGAATTCTAAGTAGTTTAATCGGAAATTATTTCCTTTCAGGCCAAGAAGAGCTAGGAGAGGCGTATAAAACGTTCAGAGCCCTAAAGAGCGATGAGTGACTAAGTGAATTAATGTCTCCAATACTTATATATATAAGATCAAGTAAGTTACAGTGACATTAATGATGAATTTATACTCCCCCAAACAACAAATGGTTGGAGAATAACTTAACGCATGTTTCTTGGCTTGTATATGTGTAAAACAAGCCAAGGTATGTCATGTAGTCACTACAAAAGTTAAGTTTCTAATTTTATAATAGCTTCCTAGGGGAAGGTTATGATAGAATGAGTTCTTGTATAAATGATAGGCAATGGAACTTAGTTTGATGTTACAAAATACCCCGGTACTGAAGGACATTTGAGAAGGTACCTGACCAACTTGATACAGAAGGACATTTGAGAAGGTATCTTAATAGCTCGATACTAAAGGACAAGTTTGAGAAGGTATCTCAGCAGAAGTACTTAAGATATGATGGTACTTAGCATGGCCACGTGCACGTAGGCAGTTATGAGTGAGAGGCCGAAGTATGGGTCTCTGGGCCGGTAATAAACGTTGGGAACTAGAGTGGTTAGGCTCGTTCTCAATTAAGGAATAATAATATTTAATGATGTCTACGAATGGTTTAAACCTACATTTAAAGACAATTACTTGATTTACTCATTTGTATATTTACAAGCTTATAGTGATGGAATGCTTGATGTTATACAATTCTATAGTCACTCATTGGGCTTTTAGCTCACAAAATTTCTGTGTTTTCCCTTTTCAGGTAGCGGTCAATTTCCTCAGGGTTGATCTTGCTGCTGCTTACCACTGAAATACTCAGCTTATTAAAAAGACTTAGGTTGATGATCTGTTTATGTATACATGTTTTGAGAGGACTAGGGCTTCTTTAGGAATGTTTGGACCATCTGTGAATAATTTTCTGTAAATGTTATGTCATGACTGTATGCATGTATTTATGTAATCTTTGTAGAACCTCAAGGGAGGTTTTCTGTATGTGTATATTACTAATGTTTTAAATAGGTTGGTATTTAGATTAGAAGGCTTGGGCGGTGGGTGCTGGTAGTAGGGCTAGTAACTACCACGGTCATATCCTCTTCCAGAATAAAAGGGTAATCTGGGTGGGGGTGTGACACTATCAGTCTGAAAGTCAGAGTCTGTGTATCCTGTAAGGATCAAATCCTTTTCTCCATACACGAGCATATAGTCTCTCATTCTCCAAAGATACTTGAGAATCATTTTAACTATCGTCCAGTGATCTAATCCTGGATTGGACTGATATCGGCTGACAATCCCTACTGCATAGTAAATGTCTGGTCTAGTACATAACATTGCATACATAATGCTACCAATAGCCGATGAATAGGGAATCCATCTCATTTCCTCAACCTCTCGAGATGTCTTAAGACACTGTTCTTTAGACAAAACAATTCCATGCCTGAAGGGTAAGAAACCCCTCTTGGAATTCTGTATCGAGTACCTGATCAATATCTTGTCAATGTAAGATGCCTGAGGCAAGGCCAACCTTTTGTTTTTACGATCCTTTATGATCTGGATCCCTAGAACAAACTGCGCCTCTCCGAAACTTTCATTTGGAATTAGACGACTAGCAATTTTTAATGTCAGTCAGAAAACCTACATCATTCCCAATGAGTAGGATATCATCCACATACAATACTACGAAAGCTACTGAGTTGTTGATGATTTTCTTGTAAACACAAAGTTCATCAACATTTTGATCAAAGCCAAATGATTTTAACGTACTATCAAATCTAATTTTCCAATATCTAGACGTTTATTTCAGCCCATAAATGGACTTATTAAGCTTACAAACCTTTTGCTCTTGATTTGGAACAACGAACCATTTCTGTTGAGCCATGTAGATGGCCTCCTTACCATTCAAAAAGGAAGTGTTGGCGTCAATTTGCCAAATCTGATAATCATAAAATGTGGCTATGGACAGGAGAATCTTGATAGATTTCAACATGACAACAGGTGAGAAAGTTTTCTCATAGTCCACTCTCTCGACTTGGATATAACCCTTTGCCACGAGTCTAGCCTTAAAGGTCTGCACCTTTCCATTTACACTTCTTCTTCTCTTGCAGATCTACTTACAACCTATAGGTTTTACCCCATCAGGTTGTTCCATAAGTTCCCAGACGGAATTGAAGTACATAGACTCCATTTCTTGATTCATGACTTTAATCCAGTCATCTTTGTCAACATCCTCTATTGCTTGCTTATAACACAGTGGATCCTCAACTGCATCATCATATATGATGTTTTGGGCTTAGTTAAATCCATGTAGCGTTCTGGTGGGTTTGCAACCCTCCAACTACGTCGACGAAGTCTCAACTCTTGAGATGATTGACTAGATGAACCGAGATCAACAACTCTTGTTAATCTATCAGTCTACAGTCTACTCAACAACTCATGTTGAACTCTTAGTAGTCTCATTAGAAATCTGATTTAAGACAAGCTTACTTCGTGCTTTATGATCCTTGATGTGGTATTCTTCTAAGAAGATAGCATTTGTCGACACAAATACCTTGTTTTCACTTGGATCCTATAAGTATCCACCCCTCGTTTCTTTGGGGTAGCCTACAAATAGGCAAACTTTCAAACGCGGTTCTAACTTTTTTAGGGTTGGCCATAAGCACGTGAGCTAGACATACCCAAACCCTTAAGTGGCGTAAACTACCTTTACGACCTCTCTATAACTCAATAGGTGTTTCAAAAACATTCTTTGAGGGAACATTGTTCAAAATGTAACCTACAGTCTCCATTAAAAATCTGCAAAACGAGTCTGGAAGATGAGCATAACTCATCATAAACCGAACCATGTTCAACAGGCTTTTGTTTCTCTTTTCTGATACACAATTTTGCTGAGTTCTACTTGAGGCCCAAAGTTTGGACATAATTCCATGTTCTATCATATAGTTATGGACTTCTAAGTCCACCATACTCTCCAACAGGCTTTTATCTTCTTACCTAAAAAGTTTTCAACTTCAGCCTTATACTCCTTGAACTTTTCAAGAACGTCAGACTTATGTTGCATTAGATATAGATACCCACCTCGAGCTCTTACACTCATCGGACCACAGAGGTCTGAATGTATAAGCTCAAGGATTCCTTGGCTCTATAACCTTTTTCAGTAAAAAGTCGTTTGGTCATTTTGCCTTCAAGACATGATTCACATATTGGCAACGAGTTTTCTTCTAAACCATTTAGAAGTCCACATTGCACCAACTTCTCAATCCAATTGAAGTTGATGTGACCTAACTTTAGATGCCAAAGATGGGCGTTTTCTTTAGGAGAAAACTTTGGTCTTTTTGCAGTTGTTGTTGTTTTGAACATTTCAGTATTAAGCAAGGATTTTATGACTAACGACCTTAGTACATACAAGTTATTTTCTATTGAACCAGAACCAATCTCCATAACATTCTTAAAAATAAATACTTTATTTTCAGAAAAAACAGATAGAATAACTTTGTTCAATCAGACAAGAAACTGAAATTAAGTTCTTCTTGCTATGAGAAACTACATAAACATTATCCAGTAAAAGATAATGTTTATTGTCCAAAAATAACTTTAGCCTGCGTACAACAACAGTTGAAACAACCTCACCAGTACCTACTTGAAGAGTTAACTCTCCATCTTCCAACATTTTTCAGGAACTAAATCTTTGGTAGGAAGAAGTTACGTGGTTAGTAGCACCTGAGTCAAGTATCCAGGCAGAATCAACATTCTCTACCAAACACGTCTCCATGAAAAATAAATAATATTTACTTTCTTTAGACTTTATCCTCTTCTAAAGAGTAGTGTGATCGGTATCAGAACCTATATAATCTTTAAGTTCCATTTCAGAGAACAATTCTCGTCGATGAACTTCATCAGAGTCAGCAACAAATGTTTTATCTTTTAGTCCCTTGATATTCAAGAAAGATTGAAGATTATCTTTGGAACTGATACTACTGGTTTCTTTGTCATCCATCTCCTTTTGTTTAAAAAGTTAGAACTGGTGTTCAAACAATTCTTTTAACGAGTCCATGATCTTACGTGCAATGACCATGTTCTCAACCCTTTTAGCTAATGCATCAGGTATGCTAGCCAAAATTTGAAGTCAGGCCATCAAATTAGCCTTCATCCATACCTTATATGCATTACGAACATTTCGTGTTGTATCAAGGGTCGGGACTTGAGGATACTTCTCAACCATGACAAACTCGAGGTTGTTTACCACGAAATATGTTTTAAGAGACTCTTTTCAATGTATGTAATCGATCAAATTAAAACAGTCAACTAAGGGAAGATCATACAATGACATGTTGCTGAAAAAAAAAACATATTGATCTACATTAGATTTTAGCAAATACTCTTTTAAGACAAATCCAATCTGGTTTAGCAAAATCTAAATGAACCCCATGTGACATCTAGTTTTGCAATGATGCTTCAGTGGTTTAGGACAAAAGCCACGGAAGGGTAGTCAATTTATCTGTCCTCTGAATTGACACACTCTTAACCAATCATTAGACTAGAACAACTCTTGTTCCTATAATGACTAGCCATCATTTATTTGGTCAAGAAATCATTAACTTGCTTAACAATTTCCTGTAAGTGTGACCCTTTATTTTAAATCCTAAAGTTCCGCCCCAAGCAGCCAATTGGAAGGAAAAAAATCCAACTGGGGTAAAAACTAAAGCAACCCTATCCATTTCTAGAGTTTACCTTGATATTGACCAATCGTATGAATCATCCGAAGAGGGATGCTCCCAGGGTGCCACGAGGCCGTGAAAGAAGATCTCACGGTGCAAACCAATGAAGGAGACCATAGGACATGTTGACACACATCCTTCACCCACTTACTATAAATACTCTCTCCGTCCACCTTGATATTGACTCGTGCAAACACCATCCGAAGAGGGATGCTCCCACGGCACCACGAGGCCAAGCATTAATCTCACGGTGTGAACGTTCAGGGAGAAACGTGCGTGGAATTGACATATCATATATATCTTTTCCTCCAACTAAGTATTTTAAAACCTAGAGTTTAGCTTACTTAGAAAAGCACGGCTAATTATTTTTACTAAGTGACTGTATAGGTTTGTCCAAAAGTAAATCTTACTTTGGAAAGTTAAACTACTTTTAATCATCATTCATTAAACACTTTAACGAAGTCTTTGATCAATTATTGCATGCTTGCAGTAAATCTATCTAATTCACCTTTACAGGTAGGTTCCAAGGTAGGGGTGTTCCATTTCCGTCAGCTTAAATACCCCAGCCTAGCCTGAACTCGCCTTAGACAAAAGGTCCCTTTATATATAGATTCATTACAAATTTAATCTTTTATGGAAATCAATTTAATCCTATTAAACCGACTTAAAAGATTAAACTTAGGTTTCTAATCGCATTAGAACCATGAACTTAGGTCTATCTCATTCAAAACTTAGAACCCTTTTAAAACATGATTTTACCTAAGTCCGCATGCAACTCTTTCTTATTGATTTTAGTTCTAATTTTCATTATAAATCTTATAAAAGAAAACAACCAAAACCATCCACAATGCGAAGCAACACATTCTTAAGGCATTTATAACTCTTATAAATAAACCTAAGTGTCATACTCCATGCATTGTTCATTCATTACTACTTTTATATAACTCTTATATAACAAAGTAATGAACCAAGCATACATGCTCTCATACACCCCTATACTATAACACTTATAATATAAATATGATGCATAAATATGCTTAATGCATGCATAAATATAACTATTATATTATATGATGCATGAGAATGCTTTAATGTAATTTAATCATGCAATCAACTATATTATAACACTTATAATATATGATGCATGAATAAAACAACCTTTATACGTATTTGGTAATTAATTAAGAAGAATGGTTGATTCACTTTCTTTGCCTAGTTTATCCCCTGTTTGATTTATTTATGATGTTAGTCTTCTACAGTCATCTAGGTTCTCAGCCATTGTTTTGCAGTATTCATCTTGAATGAGAAAAACCTTTCCTTCAAGAAAATTTTATTTGACACATCCTTTTTCTCATATAAAGCTTATAATTTATTCAAAACTTCATATGTTGTGCATTCATCAATTACTTACCTTAGTATGTTATCAATTACATTCAATAACAGAGTTCTTCTGTAGGCTACTTCTTCAATATTCTGTTTCTCTACTTGAGTTAGGGTTGTAGGCAATGTCTTAGGATCTTCTAATCCTTTTAAGGTCTTTTGATATGCAAATATCATTTTAATCTTTTTTTACCACAGATTAAAATCATTATTTTCAGTTAACTATTCAATTGTATACTTCTTTACTGCCATTAATAAGTTCTTTTCTAAGTTTTGATACCAAATTGTAAAGAGAAAACAACTACACATGTCTCACTGTAAAAGGTAATACAACAATTGAACATGATTGTCTTTCTTCCTTACTCTTCTGATGAACATGAAAATTCTCTCTAAAATTCGTTGACCTTTCTATTCCCTCACGACAAATCAATGGAGACAAAATTTGAGTAGAGAACTAGATGAAGATTAAGGAAAGTAGAAGAGAAACACCTGATTTATAGTGGTTCGACTTATTTATTCCTACATTCACTCCAGAGAACAACAATTGACATCTTTATTCAGGATCAAAATCAAGAAGTAGACATTACAAAGCACAATCAGGTTCGATTCTTCATAAAGGCTTATTCTCCTTCTTACAGCCCTAATTATAAAGCTCAAATCTTTTGCATTGATTTAAACAGTCAATAGGTTCATTACAGAAGAAGTACTCAATAGGTTCCTTTGAATTACTAAGCAAAACAACTCCCATACAAGCACTTTCCCTTCTAACAGTTGGTCCGTTCATTGACTATTGCCTTACTAGCAAATCTCTACTGAAATACAACTACACTTTTGGTGCGTTCGTAAGTCGTTATTCCGATATCTCTCTTTTTCGAACCTTATATTCGTTTCGCTTTTACTTCCAAAGTTCAATCTATCCTTAATGAATGTTGCAGTGTTTCATATTACTGTCATGCTCCCTAGCTGTGTTCTGCAACATCAATCAATAGCTGGGCAGTTGAAATTGAGAAAAAAGCATCATTCAAATATTCGATTTAAATTATTTGATCATTCGATAAGCATCACTACAAGCATTTTGCCTTGAATTTATGCACATTCCCAATAAACACGGTTAGTTGAATATGAATTCCGATAACATTTTCAGTTTCAATCCTTTGTCTTAAACCTTTTTTGTTTATGTGTTTTTTAGGTGTTTGGAATGGGTAGGGAGGAGATGGATTTCTTGCAATAGCAAAGGATTCAGGTGAAAATTGTTCCTGGTAAGTGCATTTTTGAATGCTTGCAGTTTTAAGGACAGTTTCTAAGTGTTTTCAAGTGACTCTAATGATAGGAAAATTCCTGTTTGAGAAGTTATAGTGTGCTTATTTCTCTTTGAACCATATTAGATTAGAATGTAACACTCGTTTATGGCTCATGGGTACTATTTATTTATAGTTTAAATTTGATTCAAGGTGCTTGAGTTTGTGGGTTATCCATATCATGATATTGATGTGAAGGAGGCTTTGAATTGACTCCCCAGGGAGGTTGTTGATGCGGGCAATCAGTATTTGAAGCGAGCCATGGACCTTTCCATGAAGCATTAGTACCTTCCTGATGATCTTCAAGTTTTTTCCTACTATAGATGTTTATCTCTTCCTTAGATCACCCAATGACTAATACCTTAGTTCTGTAGTTTTATGCTTTAACTTCAAGGAGCTTCAATTTCAACTCTCTGCTGGTTTTTTTTTCCCAGTGCTGTTCCTTGGTGTGGCAAGCTGAATGTTATTTCCTGTGCATCCGAGAAATGTGCGAGAATTCCGAGGTTAGCATTCGTTTATTTTTTTATCGTCTTTTGGATTAGTCATGTGGGTTTGTGATTTCATTTCAAAGGAAGTTACGATGAAATAAATCGTATACCATCTTGAGCTGTTTGCATTTATAGAAACTTTTTGCTCTATATATGCTAAGAATTGAAGGAATTTATTTGTACAATTAAAGTTCATCTTACGGCTACACTTATTTATGTTAGAATGCCCTACGAATCCATGCCAAATGATTTTCCCCTTCTCTAGGCACGGTGTCTAATATATGCTCCAATTAGAGAGCTTTTAATGTTGTTACCCTTCGATGAAACCTTCTTTCTGATTTTTGCTTTGTAACATTTATCTTCTAAATGATTATTATGGTTTTTATCCTTTTCTAGTTCCAATGCAAACCCACCATTTTGGATCCCCATTCACATTGTGATTCCAGAGCGACCGACAGAGTGTGCCGTGTTTAACATCATTGCAGGTATGTTGTGTTATATACCTCATCGTTCTATTAATCTTTAACTTTATGGTGATATTTTACTGGTGGATTCTTTGCAACCACCAAGCATGGAGATTTTAGTATGTCATTTTGTAAAGCTGGGGAAGCTATAAGCCTAGAATTTTGGGTGTAACCACTATTGAGTCGTTTTGGTTTTATTAGTATTCTTTTGCTTTGTTATCTTGCAATTGTTAGTTTTATTTTTGTTTCAGATCTTGGATTCTTTAATTTATTTTTGCTACTTATTTGGGTAGGTATGCAGTTAGCTTGGGACTTTCTCTGTACATAAGACCTTTATTTTGTAAGGAGGTTACTGTTTTTGATAAAATTCTCTTGGCTTTGGTTGTTTACATCGAATTTTAAGCCACCATGGGTTGGACTAGTGGTCAAGGCCATGTAAATGATAAAGAGCTTAGTGGAAATGATTCAAGCCAGTGGCCACTTATGCAGGATTTAATATTCTATGAGTTACTTTGGCAACAAAATTTAGTAGGCCTACATAGTTCCTCTGTAAGAATAGTCAAGGTGCGCAAGCTGACTCAAAGACTTGCATATATAAAAAATCCTAAAGTTTTACCGTCCGATACGATGATCGTTTGTAATCTTTTTATTGTATATTCTTGATAATCTATATTCTTGATAATCATTCTCTACATTTTCTTGCCCTTGTAATGGTTTGTCATATCAGAATTGGTGACTATTTACATAGTCTAATGACTAAAGGACTTGAGAGAAAGTTGAGTTTCTTTTGGATAGACGAGGTATTAGTAGAGCACCATTGTTTCAAAAGGGGAAAAAAATTGAGGACATAATTTTTTCATGATTTGTCCTCAGATGCATTTTATTTTCCTCATTTGAAATCTTAAAACATTCTTGAAATTTTCAGTAAAATGTATTTCACAATCTACAGATTCTCCACGCGATTCTGTCCAATTTATTGAATGGTTCCCAACTTCCTGTCCACGTGCGATGCTAATAGCTAATTTCCATGGGAGGACAACTATTTGGACTCAACCAGCTCGTGTAAGCTTAAATCATATATTCCTTTGACAAATGTAATGGTTATGTTTCTTTCTCTTTCAGAATCATGGTCTCATAATAATTGGTATTTTAATCAATGGTTCATGTCACGAGCTTTGCCTATTAGTGGTCTTGCACGTGCTCTTAACTATATATGAGCATACATCTTTTCTTGTTTTAATTTGCTTTAACATTCTATTTTCATCCAGGGTTCAGCTTTTGGGTAATATATCTATGAATCCTAGATGAATTCTTAATTTTGATATTATTTACCATCTGTTAGCCTAGATGTTTTCTGTTAGCCTATTATTTACTATTTATTTGCTATGTACTACAGACAAATGCTGATGATCTATTATAAATAGTTATTGATTTTGATATTATTTACCATCTAATTTTGATATTATTTACCATCTGTTAACCTAGATGTTTTCTTTTAAAGCAAATAAATGACTTGTGTAGGTATTTGTTTGTGGTTGAATTCTTGATTTGTTCTGATTGTAACATTATACGAGTTTATACGAGTGATTTTCATGCACTGCCACCAGATCTTTGTTGTTAATCCTAATTCTTATATTATTTTCAAAAACATGCTTTATCACATGCAAATAAAGTAAAATGTGTGGCGGTAAATTTCTTTTTTTTTTTTTGGTCTGATTAATCTGGATTCTTTGATTTTTATTTACTGGCGAGTATGGAAGGAAGGCTGGATAAAAATAAGATAGAGCAAGGTTGATCATTTGATGACCAGTGTACATTAACCTGCTCAATTGTTCTACTCGTCGTGTCAAATTTTTTAATATTAATGTCTCAACTTAGGTGAATAAAATTTGTGTTAATTTAAACTATGTAGTAACAGGAAGTAAGGCCGCATGATGCTGCATATGCGTGCTACAACTCCTTTGATTTCTTGGAATACTACTTAGTGAATAGTTGTGGGGATTGTGTGTGGCACATCCTACCATTACTTTCTACTTGATCTCGATCTATCTTATTCCACCAAATTTTATCCGATGTCTTGCTAGACTGTTGGTACATAGGTTCTTTAGCATTTTCCCTTTGAACTTTAGGGTAAATGACTTCGTTTAGTAATTAAACAGTCTCATTTAGTATTAATCTTTGTTGATATTTATCTTTATTAAACCAGAGAAAGCTGAATGAATGAAGCTAAAGGTAATTTTTTTCCCGCTTTGGGTATGTTTTGCAGGTAAAGAAAGAGCAGAACATGAGGCATTGGGATAAATTCAGAAAATGCTTCTAGTTATATTGAAGAAAGAGCTAGCCATGCCATTGTTACTTCAATAAGTTCTTTCCTTTTATCTATTTATGTGTTCAAGAATGGACATATGGATCTTACAAGGCTTAAAGATCTTGTTCGCATTGTTGGGAGATAGAGGCTTATATTGTATCTTAGTTGTAGAAAAAAGGTATTTCTTTTTCTATTATTGTTGTTGAGTTTAGAAGTTGTCATGATTGATTAACGTCCTAAGTTATGTTTAACTCTTTAGATGTAAAAGTCACCTAAAGTCATCTGCATTTAAACGAACAAAACATCTTGCAGCTTGGGGCTTCACTAACATTTGTCTATGCTCATGCATTGATTAACATTTAGTTTCGATTTAGGAAGGTAAAATGCAATTGTGACAGATAGATGGCAGAAGTTCAGTGATGTATTTCTGTGTTGTATTTTCTTTTAGTTACATACAATTTGAATCTAATTCGTCTTTGGAATCTTGTTTAAATAATCTAAGATTGACCCTCGATAGCATCTTTTAGTTGGAGATAGTTTTTATGGTTTCATTTGATTGAAGTCATGTATCCATTGGTGTGCTTTTTAGATGCTTGAAGTTTTGGTGTTGCTTTAGGGGGCTTTTTACTTTTTAGTTACATGGATAATGTAAAACTTTTTAGTTGAATATGCTAGCCTCGTACGTAAATTATTTATTTTTTATGTAGTACTAGCTTTAATTTAATAAATGGACGTAAACTTATGTTGAATTTATCTTTTTTTTTCCCCTTCTTGTAGTTCAATATAAAAGATGCATATACGCAAGGAGAGATCGACGTAATTCGGATCCAATGGGCAAGTTTTGTTGGCCGATTTGTGTAAGGATGTAATGCTTGTTTTTTGTCTCAATAGAATGTAAATGCTAGCTTAGAATGAATGTAAATGTAATGGATTGGAAGGCAAATATTGATGGGCTCGCCATGCAAATATTCTGGTTCTGGTATTGTTTTGCAAATTTTGTTGGATAAATTCATAGGTGGAAGACAAATATTGATGAGTATATGTAATGGAATGGAAATATTGATTCTTGTTTGTGGATAAATTCATAGGTGGAAGACAAATATTGATGGGCTCGCCATTCAAAAATTTCTATACTTTTTAATATAAAATACAGACATTTCCTGACCCAACACGAGACATATAATGTCAACTTATTTGACCAAAAAAATGGATTCCGCAATGGAATTTAAAAAAGACAGACAGATTCGGCTTCAATGTCGGTTAAGAATTAAAAAAATAGGTTTTAATGTCGGTTGTAACTGACATTAAAGACCTTCAATGTCGGTTTAAAACCAACATTAAAGGCAACCGACATTAATTGCTTTAATAACATTATCTTTAATGTTGGTTGCCAATCGACATTAAAGCCCTTTAATGTCAATTTAAAACCGACATTAAAGCCCGAATTTCTTCTAGTGAACGCATTGTAGTAAACTTGAAACCCACCATGACTATAAAATAAGTTCAATACAACAATGGAATTTTGAATAACAGAACAACCTGGCTCTGATACCAATTGAAGGAACTCTAAATTCCATTGAGTGGAAGTGGATCGTTCCAAATCCCATTGAGAAAGAAGAAAAACAATTACAGTCTAAACAGAACCGATTATGCATAATCAGAAATCACAGCATGCTAATTATAAAAGGAACAAACAAGGGATAGAGTATGCGAACCTTTGAAGAATCTTTCTTCACGTATCCCTTGATCATTCAGCAAATCGTTCAATCAGCACGAACTCGAATGCAACTATCAAAACACAATCTTAACGAACGTCTGAATGAACCTCGATCCCAAACAAGTCTAACTCGATCCTCGAACAAAATTAGAACAACACCACAATGGTTATCTTGGTATTCTTGATGGGAGAATCCAGGAGTTGTGGACTCTGTACGATTTTGTATTGAGAAAAGCAAGAGGTAAAAGATCAAGTAGACAATCGAGTAAGTAGGAGATGAAGGTTGTCTATCGTATAAACGAAATACTCGATCGTTTAGTAAACGGAAGCCTATCGTATAGACTTTTACTACTCGATCGTTTAGCAACAAGTAAACGAGTAACTATTGTATAGTCAACTAGATCGTGTATGCTCTCTATGCTATCGTTTAGTAAAAAATCTTTTACTTGATAGCCTTTTTGTGAGATTAATTTGAATGAATCATCAACTAAATTTTTGGAAAGCCATTTTCCTTTTTATCTCACAGTTACCATAAAACTTCCAGTAACCTCCCACTCAATTCGGTTATTAGAGAAAAAGAATAATTAATTATCATATAATTAATATATTATAAATGAATTTAATAATTAACTTATCATATGATATTTATAACCTATAGCTATAATATTTCATCATATGAAACATATAAACCATAGTACTTTTTCTATTTTATGATATTTAATATAAATCATATTTATATTAATTCCTCCAATTATAATGTATCAAATACATTGAATCAATTATATCATATATAATTGAATTTCCTCTTGTTAATTTGAACACTTCAAATTAACCAAAAATCTGATTCTCAACTTGAACCCATTGAGCTACCAAGGGGACCTCATGGACCTGTAACTTGAAGCTCCAACGGTACGTAAATAACTGACTAATCTCTTTAGTCACGTGATCCACCATCCGTTAACTGGTTGTCACTCCACTAAATACTGAAGCTGCACTCTTTGCACTATAGATATATTTATGTGTCCATATGATCAATCAATAGTGCGATGATCCTTCACAAATCACTCGTAAGTACAACTAGGCCAATTCATTGTTTTGCCCCGTGTAGTTATATCTAACTCCTAAAGTACCACTGATTCCTCTAACAAAAAATATATCATAGTCCTACTATGACTAAGTCCTCTTGGGCCAGGTGAAGGTGTGGCCACTATGTTCAAGACCCAGAATCAGCCCTTAAGAGAGTAATTTATCTACTTACCCCTTCTTCGGTGAAAGAGTGAATTCCGTCTTGTGTAGCTGAGTTCCCAGCTCCACAATCAGACGAATCTAAAAAATGGTAGGCTTGTTAAGTTGACAATCTGGCCATTCTCACCTATACAAATCAAAGGACCGCCCTCATAAGTAGGAGTTCCCAACTCACTCAGTATTAAGGTCGTGTCACCATGGTCATTTTAGTGAAATGTAAGTCTCAATTATCAACATCGTTATATAAAGAAACTAATCATCTCGTGGTCCGATCTTATACAAACTCTTTGTATAGGATACCCTCGCTCGCATGTATCCACATGAATTTTCGGGATCAGACCATGTGTAGCACTTTACAACACTTGTAACATCTACAAAGCGGGATGTATCCGTAGTGTCACCAGGATAAGGTATCCCTCCTTTATCCTTATACTACAGACCATTTAGGTTATTACTTAAGGCTCGATCCACTTGTATATCTCCACATGCATGCTTAAGTTACATGAAATAACTACAAATCTTAGTTTATTGGATTTGAGTAAGTGCTTATAAAATAAAATTTATTTTATTAATAACAATATGTGTACAAAATATTTACAAACTACGAGACCACTATAAGAATTAGGACACCAATCCCAACAGCTAAGATAACTTAAATTGTTTGGTTAACCACTCTTTACTAGGCCCCAATATTCAAGATCAATGTTGGAAAGAAGAAGAAAAGGCTAAGAAGTATTAGGCCATATCCTCGATGATCAATACTCGAGCTCCGTGTCTTCCTACTTGATGCTCGATGATAATTCCCTCATTCATCTGACGAGTCTCTGTTAAATCCTCAATGAAACTCGATGATAACTTAACTAATACTCTATCTTACTCCACGATTCTTGAACAATACTCGATGTGACTCGAAGGTCAAAATGATCAACTTGATGCTACTCAATAGCGAAGATCGATGTATGATTGAGCTTGATATTATGTTATTCGATGCGATTTGAATGGTGAATCTATGGCGCCCGATTTGCAGAAAGAAGATATTCGTATGAACAAGAAAGATAAGGGCAATAAGATGAAACACAGAGTTTACGTGGTTTGGCAAGATTACCTACGTCCATGGGAAGATCCAAGTTATTTTACTAATGAAGATTGCGTACAGTTTTTGTAGTTTACAGAAAACTAGGAAAAATTATGACAACTCTCTGTTTTTGTTTTAAAGATCAGAGGTATTTATAGAGCATACCAGCTACTGCTCTTCTAATATTTTACCAAATTCAACACAAATCCCTCATTTCCATGCTATTAAAATGGAAGAAAAAACTACTATGGTATATTTTAATATATATATATATATATAATATTTTTTTAGTTTTAGAATTAATAAAAAAAATCTAACCTTTATATTAGTTTGATAATGTTTTGTATTTTGTTTGAATTTTAAGATTTTAGAAAATTTGAAAGATAACATTTAGGGCTTCTCATTTAAAAGTTTTGACAAAGATTTGTTATTAAAAAAAAATAAGGGAATTTGCAGTGGGTGTCAAATCCAAAATGTATAACATATAAAAAAATTTAGATATGACAAAATTCCCAAATTTAAATTTTCGTTTATTTTGTATATAAGTTGTCCCTTTCAATAAAGGAATAGTTTCGAATATAGATATTAGACCCAAAGTATTAGTAGATATAACATAATGTAAACAAATTACAAATATTTCCAAATTTAAATAATCTATCAGTGATAGACCATATTATTGATAGGAGTTTATCAGTGATAGACTATATCACTGATAAGAGTCTATCAATGATAGAAGTCTATCGCTGATAGACTTGACTATATTTGCAATTTTTTTCAAATGATGTTATACACTTGATTATTATTCCTAAAAATATCACCAATTAAAATTACCCTTTAACTAAACTCATGTTTTTTGGTATATCAGTCAACTAATATATCACATTTAAGTTATATTAGTTGTGTATTTTTTCCACTTATTTTTATACTTTTATGTGTTTTTGGTTTGCAACAATATGAGTTATTACTCACTCTAATTTTTGTATTTGCTACATTTTTTATCCCTTTTGTAGTTTTTTCCTTTTTAATTGATCTCATTTCTTTCATTTCTAAATACAAACGTACAATAGGCCGGAGAGTTTCAACGTAAAGCTCACTAACATTCAATTTATTATATTCATTTCGACAATTTGGCCATGTCTGGAATAATTAGAGAAAAAGTGTTCTTCAAAAATACTCATTTTTATGATTATTTTTCTTAAAAAATACTCATTTTTATGATTTTTTTTAAACACACTTAAATAACTAGTCATTTCAATCGTGTACCAATAGTATAACAAGTGAATCATGTATCTATCAATAGTGCATCAAGTATATATCAGGAGTGTATCAGACGTATATTAGTAGTATATAAAGGGTATCAAGTGTATATCAGTAATGTATTAAGTGTATCAGGTGTATTAGGTGTATCACGTGGGTTGAGCTTTTTTTTTCTTTCTATTTTTGCAAAAATAATAAGTCTAGGTTATAAGCCTAATTTTTTAATTTATTTTGTCGAATCTGTAAGAAGCTCAAAAAAATAATGGGGTTGATTTTAATTTATATTATATTGTTTTAATATAATAAGATAATAATGATACAGAATAATTAATGATAAACTATATTCACTACTTTCTAAAAGAAAAAATATATATATTAATTAAAGTGCAAATTTGAAATTTGAAATTTTAATACAGAAAAAAAAGGATGAAAAATAATTCGAAATCATCTAAACTTGAAATATAATGTTGATTAATCAAATTTCTAAAAAAAATAAATAAAGAAACCGATGCTATTACTGTTATTGTGGGGGCAATAAATAAAGTGTTTGGTTGAAATATAGTGAAAGATTTCCAAATGATAGTGTTTGGTTGACAAAGCAACGGTCTAAAAATATTGTGGGGGCAATAAATAAATTCAATCATTTTTCATAACCAATTCATCAATATATATTACTAATAAGGATTAAGGTTTTAAATTTTTGTTAACATATCCACGATATTTTCCTACGTTTATGGGTTGAAAATCAATACAAGGGATGATTCAATATTTATATTATATCTTATGTCTATTAATTACATATTTCATTGATTTTTTTAAGCTTAAAACAATTGATTAAATATGCACTATAATGTCAACTAGATATCACTAATGTAAACCATATTAATAATAATATAATTTTGAACTTACCAGCTCTAAAAAGTCAATTGATATCAACAATTTGTTTATATTTTCATCAATATATTTATTTATACTTGAAACATCAACATAATTTCATCAATATTGACATTTAAAATCTTGATGTTGGATATGCTAATACATATTTAAGATAATCCATGTGTACATTTTCTCTTGAGCAACAAAATCAAATAGCTTCAAATCGTATCAGGATCGCATGTCAAGAAAATCAACTCCTTTTGAAGAAAATTTTTAGGAAGTATAAAATTTTTGCAGAAGCATCAACAAAAACAGAATGAAAGATGAAACATATGGATCTAATAAACAGGATAAATCATCAAATATTGAGCTTTTAAGCAATAACTTTGTGAAAAAAAGTGGATTGAGAGTGTTCCCGCACTCATTTTCTAGTAATTTGAGGTACTTGAGAAGAAGAAACAAAAAAACTTAAAAAAAAAAACAAGAAAGAACAAATTGTAACAGTAAAGATAATAAGATTCGAAAAAAATACGAAAAGAAAGAATGAAAATAGGAAGAATAATGATAATATGAGATATGAAAAAAAATAAAAAAGAAAAATAAAGAAGAAATGAAAATTTGATATAAGACGGGATTTGAAAAAAAAAATTGATTATATCATAAAATTCAGACAAATAAGAGCGACTTTGTAGGCTATAATCTGATTTTTTTGATATTCAAATATAGGAAGGGTAAAATTTAATTAGGGTGTAATACAAGATTTCGTTAAGGGTATTTTAGGATTTTAGAAAAGAAAATAGGCACATGCATTAGATGAAATTTTCAACAATTCTAAAAATTTTCGATTTTTGCTAATCTTCAAAATGTAACCTCAAATGTTGCTACTGGGTTCAATTGTCCAATAGTATTTGGACATTAGTCAACAACATTGTTGAATGACAAATTTTGGATCAAACACAAGTTGCCACGTCATTTACTAAATTAATGACAAAATTCCAAATCATTAAATTTGGGCTCAATTAGGAGTTGACATTTGTCCTGAATTGAAGTTGAAGACAAATTTCGATGACGCCACGTGGTTTTATTATGACTATTGAATCAGATAAGATTAATTTGACCAAATTTGATATTATTATTTGCGTCAAAGTTCAACTAAGCCCAAAAATAGGTTGAATTAGACTCAAATGTCAAATCAGGCCTAAATTCGATTAATTGGGCCCAAAGGCCAGACCCATGGACCAACCAAGCCCAAGTCCAACTAATTGGGCCCAAAGACCAAACCCATGGATCAACCAAGCCCAAGCCCACCTACGAACTCTATAAATAGGGAATCTCTCCTAATTTGGAGGGGTCAACAATTCTATATACAAGAGAGCTTCTAGTGAATTCTCTACAATCAAAAGACTCCTTGACTTTTGAAGCTGACCACACCTGAAAACTGAAGTTCTTCGAAGATACAAGCATTCTGAAGACTAAAGTTCTTTGAAGATGCAAACATTCTGAAGACTGAAGTCCTTTAAAGATACAAGTCTTGCCTTCTGAAGACTGAAGTCCTTTGAAGATACAAGAAATTCTATACTCCAGAGAGCTGATAGGTAATTCTCTACTTGGAGATACAAGTATTCTGATGATTGTCTTTTGTATTATGAAGACTGAAGTCTTTTGAAGATACAAGCATTTTGACCTTGCTTGAAGACTGAAGTCCTTTGAACATTCAAGCATTCGGACCACGCTTGAAGACTGAAGTCCTTTGAAGATACAAGTATTCGAACCACGCTTGAAGACTGAAGTTTTTTGAAGATACAAGCATTTGGACCACGCTTGAAGACTGAAGTCCTTTGAAGATACAAACATTCTTCCAAGACTCGAAGCTTAAGAACATCCACACGCCCCACTTCTAAACATCAAGCGTACGCATTCATCCGAGAGAGAATCAGAGGATCAAGTACTAGAGATCGAACCACATCGCATCAAATCAATCTCAACATCAACACCAACTCAAGTTCAAGTTCCACGAAATAAATTTCTCCTGAAATCTCGTGCGAACAATAAGTTCTAAGTTTCTTGGAACGTTTGATTTATGATTAATCCATGTATTTAATTATTGATATTATTGTTTTATCAATTTCATTTTTTCAAATAATAATCACAATAAATATATACTTTTATATCTATTAATATTAAATGAAAAGAGATTATAAAAATACTTTGTAAAATAGTTTTATATTATCTTTATTATATATATATATATAACTAAATAAATCTGTTGAATGAGAAATTTTTGGACCAATCACAAATTGTCACATTGGTTATTTACCATATCAATGATGGAATTACAAATTGTCACATTGGTTATTTACCATATCAATGATGGAATTACAAATCATCAAATTTGGGACTTACAAAAAAGTTGACATGTGTCGTCAATTCAATTTGAAGACATAAATTGGCAAATCCCGATCATGCCACCTCTTTTCAACATGACCATTGGATTAAATATAATAATTTCATCTAGTTTGATATTTTTATTTGGAATAAAGTCAAATTGAGTAAAAAAAAAAAAAGCTTAATTTGACCCAAATGTAAAATAAGGCCAAAATTCGATTATTTAAGCCGAAGGACCAGGTACATGGATCAACCAAGCTGAAGCCCACAAAGCTGATCCGAGAACTCTATAAATAGAGAAGTTCTCTTCATTTGTGGGGGGTTAAAAATTTTTATACTTGAGAGGACCTAGAGAGAATTCTCACAACAATAAATAAAACTCCCTGACTCCTAAAGCTTCCCACACTTGAAGATTAAAGTCCTTTGAAGATACAATATTCTTCTAAGACTTCAACTTCAAGAACATCTACACGTTTCATTTCCTTAAGTCAAGCGTACGCATTCACTAAGTGAGATTTAGATGATCACATACTAGAGATCAAACCACATCCGTATGAAATCTACATCAACCCAAAATCAACTCCAGAAAACACGTTTCTTCGGAAACCTCGTGCGAACAAATTTGCATCCCTAATGGGACATCTATACCTCTCATCTCTCTTTCAACATTCAAACAAACCAATGGGACCAGAGAAAGCTACATCCAAGGTAAGTGCTGCAAATGGCTCTTACACAGGACCTACCACCTGTAATTATTCGAAAGAGACCATGCAGGAACAAGAGCAAGGTTCTACCATTGCACATAGAATTTTTGAAAAAACTAACTGAATCTCTAAGAGGATGGATCGTCATTGAGTAAAATTTGTTGTTTGACAAGTCGGCTCTTGCATTTGACCGAACAAAGAAAGAATCACACCCGGATGTAATATCTGTCATGATGGCAAATGTAATAGCCGAGGCGGCCATGGCAGAGATTGAGAGAAAATTTTTTTTCTTGTTGAATGTTGGTGAGGAGCAAGATCATGAAATCGCTTCTTCAGAAACCAGATGCAGGTTCGTGAAAATGTTGAGTTGAGTCAAACTCCTGTTGTCAAAGCCAGTGACAAAGGGAAAACTGTATTGCAGGAAAACCAACCGTAACAATCCACTTCTATCGCCTCCTTGTCAGTCGAACAACTATAGAATATATTCATAAACTCCATAAGTGCTCAATATGGAGGACCGTCACAAACATCTTTTATGTACTCCAAGTCATACATTAAGAGAATCAACAACTTGAGAATGCCTATTGGGTACCAACCTAAAAAAGTCCAGTAGTTCAATGATAAGGACAACCCAAAGCATCACATTGCCCACTTTGTTGAAACTTGCAAAAATACAGAAACCAGAAGAGACCTACTGGTCAAGCAGTTTGTCCAAACCTTAAAATAAAATGCTTTCAATCGGTACACATACCTAGAACCAGAAGTGATTGACAGCTGGGAATAGTTGAAAAAAGAGTTCCTGAACCACTTTTACAACAATAGGTGCATTATTAGTATGATGGAACTAATAAATGCCAAGTAGTGAAAAGGAAAGACATTCATCAACTACATCAACCGATGGAGAGCTTTTAGTTTGGATTGCAAAGAACGACTCACTAAATTGTGTATTGTAGAAATGTGCACCCAAGGTATGCACTGGGACTTCTCTATATTTTGTAGGGAATAAAGCCTCGTATGTTTAGAGAGTTGGCAACTCGCGCTCATGTTATGAACCTAAAAATCACCAATAGGGGAACTTAGGATTTTGAAGTCCTCGAAGTAAAAAAGGACAAGAAAGAAATAAAGAGCGCCGAGAAGATTGTGAAAAGCGCCATGAAAGAGCTAATGGTTGTTAACACAACCCCGTTGAAGTTTTCCTCCAAAAGGAAAGAAGCAAAAGCAGAAAAGAAAGATGATGGAGGCGAGAGACGATGCCTAACTTTGAAGGAGATATATGAAAAGGTTTATCAATTTTCTGACTCTAATCTTGTAGAAATACTAGAGCAACTGCTAAAGAAACAACTTATTCAACTATTTGAATGCAAAAGATCAAAACAAGTAGGAAATGTAGATGATCCTAATTACTGAAAAGTCCTTATTATTATATGTTAATTACTATATGTTAATGTTTCCCCTGATGTTATTAACTGGTTGGTTAAGCAAGCATTCAAAAGTGTAGCGAGTAAGCGAGCAAGTATTCAAGTGAACAACGAGTAAGTGAGTAAGCGAGCAAGCATTCAGGTGAGTAGCGAGTAAGCGAGTAACGAGCTAGTGAGGAGCAAGTATGAGTATGCAACTTTGAAACATTGGCTATTTAAGTGTTTTCTTCTTGTTGCTCTGAGCTTCGACTTTGTATTTCTTCTTCCAAAAGGAATTTCTCTTTATTCTTCTTTTGAATATAAGTAAAGAAGATTGAATGACCTTACACAGTGGATGTAAATCTCATCTTGAGATTGAACCACTATAATTTATGAATTGTTTGTTCTTTTTACTTTGTTCTCTTCTTCTTCTTTTATTTTCATTCGAGTACTTCTGCCGTTACTACACTGAGTTGAAAGGTTAGTAAGTATACATCAGCTCTACAATTTCATATCAGAAAGTACTCGGACATCTGGAGAGAAGTTAAAATTTGAGTCCATGGCAGCTAAGTTTCAAATCGAGAGATTTAATGGAAAGGGTGATTTCACTTTGTGGAAGAAGAAGATGAATGCCCTGCTTGTTTAATAGAAAGTGGCAAAAGCTCTGGATGAGCAGATAGATCTATCAATAACTATGAAGCCAAAATAAATTATTGAGATGGAGGAAATAGCTTACAACATTATCATTTTGTATATTGCAGACAGTGTTTTGAGACAAGTGAATGATACAAATATTGCAGTCGAGGTATGGAAAAAACTTGATGCAATTTATTTGACAAAATCACTCACTAATAAACTGTATATCAAGGAAAGTTTCCTTGGTTTTAAAATGGATCCCATTAAAGATCCAGAATATAACCTAGATAAGTATAATCGAGTTTTGTTGGATCTTGGCAATATTGGTGAAACTATGTCTGATGAGAATAAGGCCATAATATTGTTGAATTCTCTGCCTAATTCTTATAATGAAATTAAAATGGCTATTAAGTATGGCAAGGATAGTTTCACAATGGACATTGTTTTAAATACATTAAGATCAAGAGACTTAGAATTAGGGAAGGCTAAAGGAAAAAAACCTGAAGCCTTAATGATAAAGGGAAGGTCAGAGAAGAAATCAAACAAAAATTCAAACCATGGTAGATCAAAGTCTCAAGGGAAAATGAAGAAGTGCTTCTATTGCCATAAGAAATGTCACATTAGGAGGAATTGTTTTCAGCTAAAAAATAAAAGGAAAGTGAAAATAGAAAGGAGGATGATACTCAAAATGTCAATGTGACAGAGGACTACCAAGAAGCCGAAGTTCTTACTATTTCAGATGGCAAGTTCAAATCAGAATGGATTATTGAATCCGGATGTTCTTTTCATATGAGTCCAAACCGAGATTGGTTTCAATAGTTCAAGGAGATCAATGGGGGAAAGGTTCTTCTAGGAAATCATCAAGAATGCAATGTTGAAGCAGTTGGAACAGTGTTGGTGAAAATGTTTGATAGACAGATCATGGAACTCACCTCAGTAAGTTATGTTCCTGATTTGAAGAGAAATCTTCTTTCTCTTGGAGTTTTTGACACTGCATAAGACTCTTGTAGACTTGAGAATGGTACCTTAAACGTCATAAAAGTAGTATGGTGAAACTATGAAGAAAGCTTCGATAAGGACTATATGTTTTAGAGGGAAATACTGTTATTGGTGCCTCATCAGTTGCTTCACAGAAACATCACATATAAGCAAGAATATGGAGGTTGGGGCACATCAGTGAGAATGGTTTAAAACATCTCTTCAAGCAAGGCTTGCTCGGAACAACATCAGAAATCAATCATGGCCTAGCTAAAAAGATGAATCGTACACTGCTGGAAAAGGTAAGATGTCTCATGTCAAATGTTAACCCACCAAGGAATTTTTTAGGGAAGCATTGGAAACAACCACTTACCTTGTTAATAGAAGTCCTTCTTCAGTTATAAAGTTTAAAACTCCCATAGAAAAATGGACAGGACATCCACTAGACTTATCTAACTTGAGGATTTTTAGGTGTGTTGTAATATGCACATTTCAAAGAGGGAAAGTTAGACAATCGTGCTAAGAAGTGTCTTTTAATGGGTTATCCTAAAGGTATAAAAGTCTATAAACTATGGTGTGTTAAAGAAAGACAAGAGAAATACATCATTAATAGGGATGTAACCTTTGATGAGACCAAGATGACATCAACCAACAAAGAGAATAAGATTGCACAAGAGTCAGAGGTAGCATCTGAAACTTATATTGAGTTTGAAGTACTAAGTCATACTTCAAATGAATCGAAGAACCAGGAAAATATAGAAGAAAACTCTCAGGTGGACACAATTCAAGCAGAAACTTCTCAAGGAGATGATCTTCAGTCATATATTCTGGCTAGAGACGGACGGAGAAGGCAGATTAGGCCACCTTCTAGGTATGTAGATGCTCATATAATTCACAGTGCATTATGCACTAAGCTGGAAGATGCTGATAATGAACCACTGACCTTTGATGAAGCAGTAAATTCTAAAGAAAAACTCACATGGCAGCGAGTAATGCAAGAAGAAATGGACTCTTTAATCAAGAATAAAACTTGGAAATTGGTGGACAAATCACATAAGCAGAAGATGCTTGGATGTAAGTGAATATACAAGCTCAAACAAAAAATTCAAAATAAAGATTCACCAAGGTATAAAGCAAGGCTTGTTGATAAAGAATTCAATCAGAATGAAGGGGTAGACTATAACAAAATATTTTGACCCATAGTGAGACACACCTCCATCAGAATGCTATTATCATTGGTTACTAAGTATAACATGTAGCTAAAAACAAGGGTATGTCTTCTTGCATGGAGACTTGTCTGAAACTATCTGGATTTATAGAAGCAGGAACTGAAAATAAGGGTATGTCTTCTTCAAAAATCCTTGTATGGTCTAAAGCATGCACCTAGGCAATGATATGTTAAGTTTGATTCATATATGTTGTCATGTGGTTTTAAAAGAAGTATGTTGGATCATTGTGTATACTTTAGACATGAAGTAGTAAGACATTCTATTTTCTTATTGTTATATGTTGATGATATGCTAGTAGAAAGCATATATAGACAAGAGGTGAATAAGCTAAAAAATGACTTAAAAGGGGTATTTGGCATGAAATAACTTAGACCTACAAAGAAAATACTAGGGATAACAATTGATAGAAACATAGATGTTGGTAGTATGAAACTTTCTCAAGAAGCATACTGCAATAAGTTGCTTACAAGATTTAGAATGAATGAATCTAAATCAGTTATAACACCTCTTACATATCATTTTAAGTTATCCCTTCAGCATGCCCTAAAATATGAGGATGAAAGAGATCAAATACAAGTTGTACCACATGCTAATGTTGTAGGAAGTTTCATGTACCCTATGGTCTATACTAGACGAGATCTAACTCATTGTTTAAGTGTTGTCAGTAGATATATGGTTGATCGAAGGAGTTATTATTGGCAAGCAGTCAAGTGGATCCTGAGATATATTAAAGGAACCTTATCATATGGGCTATTATATACTAAACACTTGAGTAATCAAGATGTTCTCACAGCCTTTGTGAATGCAAACTATGCAACAGATAGAGACAAAAGAAAATATTTGTCTGGTTTAGTTTTCAAGTTCTATGGCAACACAATGAGCTAGAAATCATCTTTACAATCAGTGGTTGCTTTATCAACCATAGAAGCTAAATACATGGCTCTAGCTGAAGCATTTAAAGAAGCTATCTAGCTTAATGAGTTAGCAGAAGAATTTTAGATTTACTTAAAGGATGATTTGGTGATTTTTTGTGATAGCCAAAGTGCAGTTTTTTTGTTAATGAATCAGGCCTACCATGAAAGAACAAAACATATGGATGTTAGGTTCCATTTCATTTGAGATGTAATTGTAGAAGGAATGGTAAGGATTGAGAAAATTTCATCCTCTGAAAATACAGCTGATGCTTTGACAAAGACTTTACTTGCACATAAACCTGAGAGTTGTCTGGAGGCTCTCAAGGTTGGTTCTTGTGAATACTGTTATTGGGAAAGGTCTTAAATTTTTCTTACTGATGTATTATGTAGGAAGATGGAGAATTATTGTAGTTTTTTGCTAGCCTAATACATTTGGGCCCTTTATTATTTTCAATGGGCCTGTCTTCTTTTCAGCACATTAATTTGGCTTCTTAACGGGCATGCTATACTCTTTGTAGTTTGCAGGGAAAAGTATAGTTATTGTTTTTATTAGGCCCATCTTCAAGCAGTTTTTGAATGAGCTAGAAGAAGGAATATTCCTCTCCAAATTTGTTACAGAAGGCTACAAGGGATTGGCTGATTGATTGAGGTTTTTCACCTGAATTCGTTTCTTCTTCCAGGGATATTTTCCGTGCGTAAAGTTGTCCCAACTGAAGTATTTCTCCTGATGTTATTAAATGGCAGGTTGAGCAAGCATTCAGGGGAGAAGCAAGTAAGCGAGCAAGCATTCAGGTGAGTAGGGAGTAAGCGAGTAAGCGAGTAAGCAAGCAAGCATTCAGGTGAGTAGAAAGTAAGCAAATAAGGAGCTAGCGAGGAGCGAGTATGAGTATGCAACTTTGAAGCATTGGCTATTTAAGTGTTTTCTTCTTGTTGCTGTGAGCTTCGACTTTGTATTTCCTCTTCCAAAAGGAATTCCTCTATATTCTTATTATGAATATCAGTAAAGAAGATTGAGTGACCTTTCACAGTGGATGTAAATCTCATCTTGAGATTGAACCACTATAATTTCTTTGTTGTTTGTTCTTTCTACTTTTTTCTCTTCTTCTTTTTTTATTTTCATTCAAGTACTTCTACTGTTACTACACTGCGCAGAAATATTAGTAAGCATAGCTTAGCTTAACATGAATTTAAAAGCATCTCCTTATTTACTTTACTTCAACCAAAAAAAGACCGTGATTACTTCAATCAAGGCTATAAAAAAAATCCATACGTGATATCCACCATCACACACCTACCCCTAATGATACCAAACCAATATGTAATCCACAGTCATTTTTTCCATTATAATTTCCTTATAAATTAATACTGGTTCACTTTGTTCTGCAACCACACACCAGACAAGATGGAGATGCAAAACAAAGTGAACCAACAATGTGGAAGGACATTCAAGGCTGTAGCAGTGGCACATTATGAGATAATGGGCTTATGTTGGTCGAAGGAATGGCCCAAATCTGCTGATGACCGAAAGAATTAGAAGTCTGATTTAATATGTGATAGAAGTGAAGCCATAAAGAACAAACAACTCTTTATCATTTTCAGATCATATTTCTTTAAGTTAAAATCGATTCTCTCTTCCTCTCTCTCTCAATGTTCTTCAGCTCTTATCTTTGATAATCAAGATTGTTTAAAGTTTCATTAAAAATTTCTTTGCATGTAGGTGATGATGAAGAGAGAATCGAAGGAGAAGATGATTTATAGTTGTTCGGCAACAAGGCCTACATCCAAACATAAGCTAAGTGTTTTCTTTCTCTAAATCATTCTCTTGAACTCATTATTTAGGATATTGAGCTTCATATATATGAGAGAATGAGGAGTTAGTTACAGAGTTTGTTACTGACTGATTCTTTTAAAATGCTTTCATACTATAACTTTTACTTCTGTCTTCAACCATCTCCACCTTGAAAGTATCTGTAAGATTAGATTTGCTCCCTTACTCAAGTTGTGCAATTTTTTTAAGGTATGGTGAAGCCTATCAACTCTAGACACTTCAAGAGTTTGAGTTGGGATGTAGGCTTTCTCAAAATGTCTGCTGCGTCGACATCGGTATGAACTTTTTCCACTTTGATGTTTCCTTCTTCAATTTGATTTCTTACAAAGTGATACTTTATATCTATGTGTTTGCTCCTATTGTGGATTTGTAATTTTTTTTTCCAGATATATGGTGCTCTAATTATCACATAGAATGGCAAACTGTCTTGTTGTATTCCAATGTCTTGTAGAAGTCTTGTTAACCATAGGGCTTCGTTAACTGCTTCAGATAAAGCTATGAACTCTGCTTCTATTATTGAAAGAGAAACAACATATTGTAGAGAAGCATTCCAGCTTAATAGGTTGTGCCCCAATAGGAAGAAATATCCAGATAAGGATCTTCTCCTGTCTAAATCACCTACATAGTCTGCATCTACATAGCCAATAAGTGTAGGATTAGTGGAGTTTTGCTTCTTGTAAGTGAGTATAGACTTTTTAGTACCATTAAGGTATCTAAGAATCCAATTAGTGGCTTCCCAATATCTTTTCCCAAGATTTGACATATAACAACTGACTAAGTTGGCTCCATAGGCTATGTCTTGTCTAGTTGAAATCAACACATACATTAAGCTTCCCATTATTGGGAATAAGGGACTCTAGACATATAGTCTATGTGTACAATATCATCTTCTTTATGAGAATTTGTTGTTTGAACTTGAAGTGATGAGCTATTGGAGCAGTAACAAATTTTGCCCTTTTTTTTATAGAATTTCTTTAGGATTTTATCACATTAGATATGTTGGCTAATAGACAACTCATTCTTATTTCTGTTTCTGATAATTTGAACACCAAGAATCTTCTTTGGTTCTCCCATGTCTTTCATTTCAAATTCTCTTTTCAACATAGTTTTGAGTTTACTCAAGTCACTTTTAGAGCTCTATGCAAGGAGCATGTCATCTACATATAGGAGTAAGTAGACTTTGTCTTTGAAGAAATTTGAGTTGATGTAAACACAACTATCATAGTTGCTTCTCAAGAATTTAATCCTCAGGATAAACTCATCAAACCTTTGATACCAATACCTTGGAGCTTACTTTAATCTATATATGGATTTGTTTAGTTGAAAGACTAGATCTTCTTCACCATGCTTGATGTAGCCAGTGAGTTGTTTCATATAGATCTTCACCATTAATTGACCATGTAGAAAGCTGTTTTCACATCGAATTAGTCAAGTTCTAGGTTGTTTTGAACCACCAAGGATAAAAGCATCCTTATAGAGGTTTTCTTGACCAGAGGAGATAACATTTTAGTGTAATCAATCTCCTCCTTTTGAGAAAACACCTTTGCAACTAGCTTTGCTTTGAACCTAGGTTGTTCAACTACTGTTATTCCTTCGTCGTATCTGTATATCCCCATAGAGGGAATTTGTTTGAAGCCCTTAGGAATAGATGTAAGAGTCTAGGTATCATTCACATTTAGTGAATGCATTTCATCATTCATTGCTTCAATCTAGGTACGAGCATTAGGTCCATTGATAGCTTCCTCAAAAATGCTCAGGTCCATGTCATCATCATAAGTTTTGCAAGCAAAATCTGCCTCCCTATAGGAAAAGGCAACCTAGTTATACCTCATATGTGCATTCAGACTCTTGAATTGTTATTGACCATTATATCTAAGTTTTTTGTGATTGTTAACGTGAAGATCTTGTCATCTGGGACAACATAATACATGCAATAGGAGAGGAGAAGTGCCTAATTTATGAAAACATGAAGGCGAATGAAAAATCACTCACCATGCATCGGTCATATTTTGCACCTAAGCTTGGAGTTGATAGCATTTCAAATTTGAATAGAAAATGCAACAGAAAAAGCTAAACTAGATGTAAATTTATGAAAACATGACAAAAGGTTTATGTCTTACTATACAAAGTGGTGAGATCAAGTTCATAAAAAAAGATATCCTACCATCAACACAAGGATTACACGGACCACACGTATGCAATAGCACCATCATAACTCTTGTGATTGACCACCAAAAGGCATTCTAATAACTATATAATAAAATTTATAAAAAATAATGGCTTACAAGCTTTTAGATCCAACATAAATGCCTTGGGTGCTACACAGTTTGCCTTCCCACATGTTGTGTGGAGTAGGCTAACTCCCTGTTAGCAAATCACCAATAACTGATGAGTAAAAAAACAAAAATAGAACTCCAACATCTGTTTGATACAAGAATGCTACTAATCATGTTTGTTTCCAATAAAAAAAAAAAATCATAAATAGTAAATTTTAATAAGTATTTTACCTATATCATTTCTCCCAAACATCATGTTGCCCAACCCCTCCCTTCCCTCATACATAACCATGAAAAAGAGAACAATGAGGGACTAAAAGGAATCTATCTTAAATATTACAAAGCTTGGAGTGGAGAAAACTGCAAATTACAACACTCAAAATCTTCAAGCAAAAACACCCATTTACCTAAAACTTTGTATGCCAAACTAGGTACATTGTATACCAAACTAGGTACATTGTATACTTAAGCCCGTAAATTTCAGATCCCGTAAACTTGTGGGCATTATAAATCAAAAGTAATCACTTATCTCGCTCCTTCAAAGTTAAAACCCATTCATTTACCATCATCTTGAAATATAGAAAACTGCTCAAATTAAAAGAGAAAATAATGATCAAATCAAGCATCTAAACACCATCACATATGATTTATATAAGTAGATATGGAAACCTAGATAATAAGAAAATATGCATGTGATTAAAAAAAAAAAGCATAACACCTTCAAATTCAAAGATTCAGTGGCTCATCACCCAACACATTTAATAAGAAAAACTAAAGTATGTGCAGTGATAGAAGAAGAAGAATCAGTAACAAAAAAGAAACTAACCAGAATATAGTCATCAATGTCACCAAGTGAATTCTTGGGCAAACTCAAAGAATCCAAATTAATAAACAATAGTACATGAATCAAACGACATTCAAAGAAGTCCCAAAAGAGACTATCATGTATTAGAATACTATCAAATTATAAATACAAAAAATTACAACATTATTGCAACACATGTATTGCAAAAGATCACAGAGGTCCAAAACTTTTTTCCAAGAAATAAAGCATAATGGAGATGAAAATAAATGCACTTCTATACCCATTTAATGGAAGCTAGATTTATTCAGTTAAAAAGAAAGATGAATAGAAGAAATCTTATTGTAACGAAATCTCAAGAAGAAACAAAAGATCATCATAAAATTGCAATCAAGAGAACAAAAGGAAACTAATTAATATAGGGTTCATAAATGTTGGAACACCAATACCAATAAGGAAGGGGACTAACTCAAGCATGAACTAGCGGTACATATTGTAATAGACCTTGTGTATAGATTAACAAATATTCTAGATAGAGAGATTGCTACCAACTATAACTATTTGAGACAATAAGAAGTTTTTTGTATTCTAGCCTTATTCTCTTAGTTACCCCTAATTGATAAATTACTAATTAATAATAATAGATATCCACCTGCAAAGGCTTAACTTTTTCATATTAGGTGGTATATCGATAAACTGAGTTACCAAACTCAGAGTCTTCGTTTCGTGATTTATTGTTTGTTATTTTGTTATTGTGTCTGTGATTACTAAGATGTCTTGTTTAATATCTGTGCTCTGTGTAACATAACACATTAAAATTTTAGGATGCTTGTTACTCATTATGATTCTAATTCTTTAAAGGAGGCATTGGTGAATAAGTGTCAAATTGGTGTTCTTGCATGATTTTCTGATCAAATTATCAATGGCAAGGATGATGGGAAACAATCTTCGGGTTGGAGTGGAGGTGGAGAAAAAAAGAAGAAAATGAATGATTTACAAAGGAAAGTGTGTGCAAAGTTATGATGACTATGATGAATGAAGAGAATGAAATTGGAAAATGATGGCGTATTTGATAACGTTCGTGTTTAGGATTTTTTTTATTTCTTGTTCTTTAAGAAACTGACTTGTTTGATAATTATTCCTATTTTGTAGCTCACACTTGATAATGACTTACAAAAACCAAACAAAGATTTAGAGTCTGCTGAATTCAAGCCTCAATATCATCAGAGTTCTCCATCATTTAGCAAAAGGAATCAAAATTATCCTACTAGTTTTGAACCATCTTATCTATAACAACCATTAACATAATAGAATTAAGTCAATACAAACTCAAATAAATAAAACCAAGGCTTCCCAATGAGGTGGAGGAGAATCCAATTCTCGACACACCACCAGCTTGACACTGAAAAAGTTTATGGAGAGAGAGAGAGAATTGGATGTCAATTTATGTATTTGATTTAGTAGTTTGCAGAACATCCCAATAGGAGAGGATTAAACAAGAAAATAAACTTAAAAAAAATATATATGAAAGGAGAGAAGAAGAAGTATAAACAAGAAATAATTACAACTTAGAAGTAAAAGCTTGAACATGTCTCAATGACTAGAGGGGTTAATCTATAAGTTTGGGAGATGTCATTTCCTTAAGTGGGCAAGCTAAAAATGACTTCAATTATCAACCCTAACCATCCAACAATCTCACACTCTCTCTACTGAAACTATTGGGTTTTATTCAGTCAGACATTATCACAAACAACAATTGAGAAGTCAAATTAATGCCATCAACATAATCTATAGAAATTGCGAATTTATATAAGAAAAAGTAAAATATACATCATCTGTTGAGTAATTAACACTCTTATTAAAATTTCCTCTTCCCCTTTGGTTCTATCCTTGAAAAACTGTAGCAACCAAAATCAAATGAACAAAATGTCATCAACATAATAAACTCATTTTACAAGCTAAACAATGAATTCAAAAGAAATTTGCTTACAAACATGTATATAGTTTACATTGTATCGAATTTTTCACTTGTTGCTTTTATCATTTGAAATAAAAGATTATTTAGAATAACCCTATAAATGGTTTTGTGAAAGAATGTATATGGAAAGGAAAAAAGAAATTAAACAGCAAAAATTGGGGGAATTGATAAACTAATGAAAAAATATATCAAAATTCCAACACTGCTCAAACTTGCCTCATTCAACGTCGGAGACTATGAGGTCTACAGTCCTCATTCACATCGACGGCATGAAGGAGATCAATATAAATGGAAGAGAAGTTGCAAATGATCAGAGGTTTAAATAATCACCTCTCACGGAAGAGAAGGAGATCGACGGAACAGACACGACGTGAAGGAGATCGACGGACATGGACGAGCAACGGCGTGAAGGAGATCGACGAATGAGCGAAGAAGGGTGAAGGACGGGCACGAGCGAGATAGGGTTTGGGCGTAAGAGAGAAGAAGGCGGTGATATAGAGTTTTATTATTTAATAAAATAAGAAAAAAAAAACATTACACCTTTAATGTCAGTTTTAAACTGACATTAAAGCCCATCTTCCGACATTAAAGATCTTTTTCTTAAAAAAAAAATCGATATTATACATCCGATTTCGCTTTTTCCAACCTACATTAAAGCCCGAATTTCTTGTAGTGTTTCTAATTTATATGATATTGTTTCTTTTATTTATCAAACCATCCTTTCACCTCTTGGTTGTGTGTTCAACTCCTATGTTGGGCACTTTTTTTTTTTTTCTCTTTTTATATTTATGTTTCATCTTTTATATTTTATTTATTTTCTTTATTAATTTTTTTTACACTTCTTTGAATATTAATTTTTACAATATGCATGTTTATATATTATTTCAATTCTAATGTTTTTAGTATATCTAAAACCGAGTAGAATTTTATATAAATTTTGTTAACTAAGACACTCATTTAACTTAACTTTAATGTTTTACAACAACGACAATTACATAATAACTTGAGTTAGAGATGACAGTGCTGATCAAATTTGGGCAACATATGAAGGTTAGGATACAACTTCGTTATTATATTTTGTTGTCATCGAGGCCTAGTCTTACTTGTATTATATGATATAAACTTTTGATAATATCTTTTTTTCAATGTTTAATGTATGACATATCTTCTTTTTATATTATATTGTTAAAAAAAATAAGGAAAAAAACAATAAACAAGAAACAAGAAATAGTTATCAAACAAGTTTATGTTTCTATTTCTTTATTTCAAATAACCGAGAATGGGAATAATATCTTTTTTTCAATGTTTAATGTATGACATATCTTCTTTTTATATTACATTGTTAAAAAAAATACGGAAAAAAAAACCAAGAAACAAGAAACAAGAAATAGTTATCAAACAAGTTTATGTTTCTATTTCTTTATTTCAAATTACAAAAAACGGGAATAATTATCAAACATATTCCTGTTTTTAGAAAAGAGGAAACATGAAAGAAAAAACAAGCAACGAAAAATAGGAAACGAGAATGTTATCAAATAGTCTTAGAGTAAATCATGCTAAAATAAGGATCTTTTGTTGAAAAACAGATTTGGAACAGATTTATATTGATGGTTTTAGCCACAATCTCTGTGATTTGGTGGTATGCATGGAAAGCACATCCAAAATTAAAACATGTGTAGAAAGCAATTAAAAAGCCACATCTTTTATTTATCATATGAGCTATCGAGAAAAGGATAATTATATGCTAGCTTGTAGCATTTTGAAGAGTTGAATCATGGCTTTCGTTTGTTGTGTGTTTTCTTTTCCTAAAATGTTCCAATTTTACATTTTAAAGAAAATTTAGGGTGATGAATGGATTTATTTTTTTGGTCCAAATTTTAATGTTTTTGTCATCTTTATAAACAAAAGTAAGGAAATTATGATAAATAACATTTTTAAGATTTCACATTACAAAACTAGCACTCTTTTTTAAAACTAATTAGAATAGTTTTTCTCGGTTCATCTCATTGGAGATTGACCACCGAGATTTAGTTAAAAAAAAAAACTTTTTATAACTTATTGATTGTTTTGGATTTTCACAGTACATCTAACCAAATTACACACAAAGATTTGCTGATTTTGTATGTAATCTTCCCAAATCTTATATCTTTTCAAAATTTCTACAAATTCGGTTTTCTTTACTAACCATAAAGTTAATGAATGCCCTAAATGCTGCTCAATAACATAACAATATAATAATCAAAATTCATCATTATTCAGGGTTTGTTATAAACATGTATGTTTTTTCATATTTTAATTAGGCTACAATTAGTTTGTGGCCACAAAAAGCTTTTGTTTTGTTTTGGCCAATGTTTAGTTTCTAAAATAAATTTGTTATTGGGTGAGTGAGGGAAGTATACTTTTGCAACACACCCTTGATGAAATAACTGTCAAACAATAAACAAATTTTAGTTATCAATTTGTGTTTAGATTAAAAAATAGGGATGGCGAGTTAATAATATGTCACACATCAAGTTCACAACCTACACAACATCTTTTAGTTTCATTGCAACTTATCTTTTATTCTTCGATTGATATATATAGAGTTTTGAATGCAAAATAAAACATCAATTGTATATAAATTTTCAAACATCTTACATAAAGAATAAGTTAAAAGAGAAAAAAAGACGATATGGGTGTGATTAAATCGAGTTTCTTGACTACTATATTATTGATGTCATTGTTATCATTTAAAGTTGAGACATTGGACTTGGTGTTGATATCACTGAGGTAACACACACAATAAAATGAATGTGGAAGTGATTACTTATTGAATTGATAAATTGTCTTTGCTAATTTTTGTTACTTGTCAAACATAGGCTTTGAAAGATGCATGGAATGACGCATGTGCATCTTTTCGTCCAAGTGCGGTAGTAATTCCAAAAGGAACATTTAAAGTAAGTGAAGGAAAATTTAAAGGCCCTTGTAAGAGCCCTATTGAAATACAACTTGAGGAACATTGCAAGCTCCAAAACACCCTCAAGGTGATAGTTGGATTACTTTTGCATATGTTGATAGATTGACACTATCAGGCGGAGGAGTTTTTGATGGTCAAGGAAAGGCAGGTTGGGAAAAGAATGATTGCCATAAAAACATAAATTGTGTTGATCTCCGTATTGTAAGCTCTATATACCTTGCATTATTTTTCTTTCCAATCTCATTGGTCACAACAAAATGGTAAATACTTATGATAATATTTAAGGAATTAAGTTTAGAAATAAATTTTAACCGTTACAAACATTAACTAGGTGCTAAATTTTGAAAGTATAAAAATTATATATTGAAAAAAAAAATTGATCATTATCTTGTCCTTCCCTGTAAAAATTTGTGGCTTCACCCTTGCTCTGACATGACATATTGCATATTAAATGAGCAGAGTTTAAGGTTCAACTTCATTACCAATTCAATTGTGAAGAGAATAACATCACTTGATAGCAAGAAATTTGATATCAACATCCTAGGATGCAACAACCTTACATTCCATGGTGTCAACATAATTGCACCAGAAAATAGTCCCAACACGGATGGAATTTACATTGGTCGATCGATTGGAATCTCAATCACAAAGTCTCGAACCGCAACAGGAGATGATTGCATCTCCCTTGGAGATGGAAGCAAACGAGTAAAAGTCACCAACGTTACATGCGGGCCTGGACATGGAATAAGCATAGGAAGTCTTGGAAAATACACTAATGAAGAAGCCATTGAAGGTGTCGTAGTGAATAACTGCACCATAATGAACACCACTAATGGTGTTAGGATCAAAACATGGTCAGCCTCTCCTGTTGCCGGCACTGCCACAACATGCATTTTTCAGACATTAAAATGGTGAATGTTAGCAACCCAATTCTCATAGACCAAGAGTACTGCCCATGGAATCAGTGCAATCGCAATGTATTGATCATTCTCAAGACTTTGTTTTTGAAATTCTTCATGTCGACTTCACAAATAAACTTTTCATTTTAATTTTTTAGATTCTGTCAAAGATTAAGATTAGTAAAGTGAGCTTCAAGAATATTGTAGGAACTTCTGCAACTCCAATGGCGGTCAAACTTGTTTGTAGTATCGACTTGCCATGTGACGAAGTAAAAGTAACTAACATTGACCTCGTTTATAATGGAAAAGAAGGTTCCATTACATCTCAATGTACGAATGTGAGACCCATCATTTTGGGAATACAAAATCCACAAACCTGCTCATCCCCTTATGTTTTTCAATGATTTATTCATGATCTTACTACATCAAAATGATGGACAACCATAATTATAAGACAATTCCTCTCTGCATTTTTGTTTCTTTTGTTCTACTTTTCCAAGTAAACAAGATGGTGACATTTCATAGGAAAGCTTATAACATGAGTACTTTAATTTGATTATTATTATTATTATTATTATTATTTTATTATATACATATATATATTTGTAGTCTTTCATCTTGAAACATGGAATTTTCCTAATACCTCAGTATAATAACTCGGTTTGACTGTACTTTTCGAGTGTAGATTCTTTTTGTCTTTCTTGAAAGGGAATAACAATCTATTAAATTAAATTATTTTACCAATCAATATCATTCCATTTTACAAGGTTATTTCAATTGACAAACATTACACAAAAATTTATTAAAATCCTGGGGAAAAAAGGTTTGTTGATCAATTATATTCCTCATTTAGCAAGTGTTAAGTTCATATCAAGACAATAATTGTCACTCACACATATTCTTAATCGAAATATAATAGAGTTTCAAATTGTCCAGGAAATAAGCAGAAAAATAATAGAGAAATTAATAAAAAGACAATAAATCTGGGAACACAAGTATCAACATGGAAAAACTCCATACTAACGAATAAATTATGGACCAAAAAGATTTCACCTATGTTAAAAATTATTTTAATTGCACAAAATAATTCTCTCCCTAATCACTATTTCAAGAGTACTCTTTCAAAATTGTTGTACTACTCATACTCTTTAATGTCACTCTCAACCTAGAGAATATAAAGGAAATTTAACACAATTAAACTTAAAGTATTTCTAACTGTGGTTGACCCAAAGACATAACTTTTTTATAATGTTAGGAGTCCATCACTTTTTTAATATTTTAGACACGCTCTTCTAATATTTTGCCACAATCCAACACAAATCTATCATTTCCATGCTATTAAACTTGAAGAAAAAAAAGTACTATGAGATATTTTATATATATAATGTTCTTTAAGTTTTAGAATTAATAAAAGATAACCTATATTCTAATTTGATAATAATTTTGTATTTTGTTTTAAACATAATTTTAAGGTTTTAAAAAATTTGAAAGATAGCACATAGAACTTTTCATTTAAAGATTTTGACAAAGATTTTTTAGTAAAAGAAAAATAATGGGTTTCATTTCAATGTATGTTATTGTTTTAATATAATACGATAATAACGATGCAGTCTAATCAATGATATTAATCAAAATGCAAATTTGGAATTTTAAATTTTAAGAAAGAAAAAATGTTTAAAAATAATTCTAAATCATCTCAACTTGAAATATAATGTTGATTGATCAAATTTCTAAAAATAAATAAACAAATAAATCTATTATTTTACTGATGTTATTACCAAGTAAAAGAGTTCCAAATGATAGTGTGTGGTCGACAAAGCAACGGTCTAGTGGTATTGTGGGACAATAAAGAAATTCTCAATCATTTCTCATAACTAATTCGTTAATATATATTACTAATAAGGATTAAGGTTTTATATTTCTTTTAACATATCCGCAATATTTCCTTATGTTTATTAGTCCAACTTAAATATAAAGGATGATTCAACATTTATATTATATCTTAGGTCTAATAGTTGCATATTTCATCAATTTTTTTAAGCTTAAAAAAACCGATGAAATATGCAACTATGATGTCAACGAAATATCACTAATGTAACTCTAATGATAATAATAATATGAATTTGAACTTACCAAAGTAAAAAAAAACATGCTCTAAAAAGTCAATTGACATCAATATTTTGTCGATATTGTCATTATATTTATCTATAGTTGAAATATCAACATAATTTTGTCAACATTGACATTTAAAACCTTGATGTTGGATATGCTAATACATATTTCCGATAGTTCATGTGTACATTTTCTTCTGAGCAAAAAAATCAAATAGCTTGCATGAAGATTGCACGTCACAAATATCTGCTCCTCTCAAAGAAAATTTCTAGGAAGTGTTTGAAGAAAATCAAGTTATTAAATGAAAATTTTTTGCAGAAGCAATAACAACCACAGGATGAGAGATTAAACATATAGATATGATAAAGAAGATAAATCATCAAACATTGAGTTTCTAGGCAATAACTATGAGAAAGAAAGCAGGTCGGGAGCGTTATCGCACTCATTTTCCGATAAATTTTGAGGAATTTGAGAAGAAGAAACAAAAAAAAAAGTAAAAAGAAAAAAAAAAGAAGGAAAAAATGGAACAATAAAGACAACACGAGAGTAAAAAAATACAAAAAGAAATAATGAAAACAGTAATAATAAGGATGATATGAGATTTGTAAAAATAAAAAATAAAAAAAAATGAAAAATTGATATAAACGTGTTTGAAAAGAATTTTTTTTTTTATTATTTCTTAAATTCAGACAAATAAGAGGGACTTTTGTAGACTATAATGTGATTTTTTTATATTAAAATATAGGAAGGGTAAAATTTAATTATGGTGTAATACATATTGTTAAACACAATTTAGGATTTTAGAAAAGCACATATACATGCATTAGATGAAACTTGCTAGAATTCGATTTTTTTTTTTTTTTTCTACTTTTGCTATTCATCAAAATGGAACCTCAAATATTGTTGTCGGGTCCAATTTTCCAATAGTATGTGGACATAAGTGAACAATGTTTCTTTTGTATAATATATATCCTTAAATCTTTATGTACAATATAATGTACCTTAAAATCTCCTTTAATTCATTTGAAATTTTATTTTAGACCGACGATAAAGATTACAAAAATTTATGAAATAAACTAGTAGATGAAATTAATGAGCTATGTTTCAATTAAAATTAATTTTTAGCAAAGAAATTGATGAATGAGAATTTGAACATCTAATTCTAAAAAAGAGAGTGTAATACGTCAATTAGTGCTGATTAAGTTATGTTCACTTTGACAATAATATTATTCATGTACTACGTCCAAAGGCTAGCCAGAAAGTTAGCATACAGAAATAGTAAAATTAATATGATAGAATATAACATAATAACGAAAAAGACTATTTAATTTTGTCTTTTTTCTTTATTAAAAAACCAACAATAAACCCTATAATTAATCATCTATAAAGTTAGTATGGATGCTGGCCTATATAGTTGCCTGGAGGATTATAGTTGCAGATCAAAAAAATCCAATTGTTTTGACATTTCACTTGGGCACAACCAACAGATTTAGTGTTCCTCCACACCAACTGTGTATAATGGAGGCAATGGCTAAAGTCATTGACACATGTATTAGAATTGTAGTCATAATGTTTTTTCTCATCGGCCCATAGACTCACCGTTGGCTCTACTGTCATCACTTCGTATCTATTTGCTAGGTTTTCGCCATAGGATCCTCCAGAGTGCTCCATTTAGCAAGTGGCAATCTTTGTGTTGGCATAATTTTGAGCATAGGCAGCCAAAGTGGCATTCCATTGGAGGGGCTGGACGCCAACCTCTGCACGGATGGCGTTGTGAGCGGCTATATAGTGGGTAGCTTTTTCCCTTGATGGGGGCAATGGGAGCTAGGACTAGGGTTAACGCCAACAAACAAAGAGAGGAGAGAATGTTGGCAAATGCCATATTTGTAAGCTATAGTTGGAAGAATGGTTAATTGTGTTGAATGTTGATGTTGAGGGTTTGGCTTAGCTAAGGCCTTTTTATATAAAGACGAAAGTTGGGCATGGTTCCATTTTGGGGGTTTTTGGAAGACAGAGAAAAGGTCTAATAGTAGTGTGGGACAACAAAGAAATTATCTCAATCTTCATGATATATATTACTAGTAATAGAGTATTATGTATATATGTGGATCAAGGTTTTAAATTTTTGACGTAAACACAATATTTTGTTATGTCTATAGGTTCAACATCAATCTGAAGAATGATTCAACATTTGTATTATATCTTAAAAAAATTGAAGAAATATATAACATAATATCAACAAAATATCTATGATGTTAACCTAACATTGACAACAATATAAATTTAAACTTATCGAAGTAAGAAAATGCTCTAAAAAGTCGATTGACACCAACATTTTGTCAATATTCACATAAACATTCATATAAAGTTGAACATTGACTTATTTTTGTCAATATTGACATTTAAAATCTTGATATGAATATGATAAATACACATTTTCTTATGATAATTATACACATTTTTTATAATAAACATGTACACTTTCTTCTTAGTAAAAATAAGCTAAGTGTTCTCTTTCTCTAAATCATTCTCTTGAACTCATTATTTAGGATATTGAGCTTTATATATATATATATATGAGAGAATGATGAGTTAGTTACAGAGTTTGTTATTGACCGATTCTTATAAAATGCTGGCATACTATAACTTTTACTTCTGTCTTCAACAATCTCCACCTTGTTGTAAGATTTGATTTGCTCCTTCACTCATATTATGCAATCTTTTTCAAGTATGGTGAAGCCTATTAGCTCCAAACACTTCAAGAGTTTGAGTTGGGATATAGGCTTCGTCAAAATGTCTGTTGCGTTGGCATCGGTATGAACTTTTTCCACTTTGATGTTTCCTTCTTTAATTTGATTTCATACAAAGTGATACTTTATATCTATGTGTTTGGCCCTATTTTGGAATTTTAATTTGTTTTTATAGACATATGGTGTTCTAATTATCACATAGAATGGCAATACTGTCTTGTTGTATTCTAATGTCTTGTAGAAGTCTTGTTAACCATAGGGCTTCTTTAATTGCTTCAAATAAAGCTATGAACTCTACTTCTATTGTTGAAAGAGAAACAACAGGTTGTAGAGAAGCGTTCCAGCTTAATAGGTTGTGCTCCAATAGGAAGAAATATGTAAATAAGGATCTTATCCTGTCTAAATTACCTGCATAGTCAGCATCTACATAGCCAATAAGTGTAGGATTAATGGAGTTTTGCTTCTTGTAAGTGAGTATAACCTTTTTAGTACCATTAAGGTATCTGATAATCCAATTAGTGGCTTCCCAATGTACTTTCCCATGATTTGACATATATCAACTGACTAAGTTGGCTCCATAGGCTATGTCTAGTCTAGTTGAAATCATCATATACATTAAGCTTCCCATTGTTGGGAATAAGGGACTCTAGACATATAGTCTATGTGTTCAATATCATCTTCTGTATGAGATTTTGTTGTTTCAATTTGAAGTGATGAGCTATTGGACCAATAACAGATTTTGCCCCTTCTTTACAGAACTTCTTTAGGATTTTATAACATTAGCTATGTTGGCTACTAGACAACTCATTCTTGTTTCTATTTCTGATAATTTCTACACCAAGAATCTTCTTTGATTCTCTCTTGTCTTTCATTTCCAATTCTCTTTTCAACATAGTTTTGATTTTATTCAAGTCACGTTTAGAGCTCCCTGCATGGAGCATGTCATCTACATATAGCTCCCTGTAAACACAACTATCATAATTGCTTCTCAAGAATCCAATCCTCAGGATAAACTCATCAAACCTTTGATACCAACACATGGGAGCTTGCTTTCATCCATATATGGATTTGTTTAGTTGAAAGACAAGATCTTCTTCCCCTTGCTTGATGTAGTGAATGGGTTGTCTCATATAGATCTTCACCGTTAATTGACCATGTAGAAATGTTGTTTTCACATCCATCTAGTCAAGTTCTAGGTTGTTTTGAACTACCAAGGATGAAAGCATCCTTATAGAGGTGTTCTTGACAACAGAAGAGAAGATTTTAGTGTAATCAATCCCCTCATTTTGAGAAAACCCCTTTACAACTAGCCTTGCTTTGAACCTAGGTTGTTCAACTCCTGGTATCCCTTCTTCGTATCTATATATCCATTTAGAGGGAATTGGTTTGAAGCCCTTAGGAATAGATGTAAGAGTCTAGGTATCATTCACATTTAGTGAATGCATTTCATAATTCATTCCTTCAATCCAGCTAAGAGCATTAGGTCCATTCATAGCTTCTTCAAAAGTGCTCGGTTCCATGTCATCATCATAAGTTATGCAAGCAAAATCTGCCTCCCTATAGGAAAAGACAGCCTGGTTATACCTCATAGGAGGTGTTGTTCTTCTTCTTTGTCTGTCTATGGCTAACCGATAATTTTTTAGGTTATTTGTATCTGAGATATCCTATAATACATTTTTCTTGGTTGTCTGAGTAAGTGACTCATCTTCAATATCTTCCTAGGTCAGAAAACCCTCATTTTCTAAGGGTAACTCCACTTCAAAATTGGTAGTATTATGACCCTAAGAGACCTGTTCTGCACTTATTTCTTTATGCATGAACATTTCATCTTCCTTGAAGATTAATTACATCTCTACTATGAACACATATCTTCTCAATAGGATGTCGTAGTCTGTAGCCTTCAATACCTTCAGTGAAGCCAACAAACATACACTTTACTGCCCTTGCCTTCATTTTCCCTTTGGACTGATGTACATAACCTTGACCGTAAAAAACATTGAGCATATTTTGGTTTGGAGGGTGGTTTCACCACTTCTCGTCTGGAGTTAGAAAATTAAAAGAAGAGTGTGGGCATTTATTTAGAGTGAAGATAGTATAAGAGGCTACTTCTACCCACCATTTCTCACATAATAAGGCATTTGATAAGAGGCATTTGACACGTTCCATAATGGTTCTATTGAGCCTTTCAACAACTCCCTTTTTCTGTGGGGTGCATCTTTCAATTCGATGCCTAGTAATACTATTTTCTCTGCAAAATTTATTAAACTCTTCTCCACAATACCTCAAACCATTATCAGTTCTAAGAAATTTAATTTCTCTTGAAGATTGTTTTTCAATCATAAGTTTCCACTCTTTAAATTTTTCTAGAACTAGATCTTTAGCTTTTAAGAAAAATATCCATCTTTTTCTAGAAAAATCATCAGTAAAGGTTAAGAAATACCATAATCCACTCAAAGATGGAGTTGGAGATGGTACCCACAAATCAGAGTGTATGTAATCAAGTATTCCCTTAGTAGTATGTTGGGCTTTAGTGAAGCTCTGTCTCACTGCCTTACTTAGAATACAATGCTCACAAAATTTCAGCTCTTCACAGACATTCTTAGGCAGTACACCTTACTTAGACTAGATTTGTAGACCCTTTGACTGATATAAGACATTCTTTTGTGCCATAGCTCTCCTTCTGTATGATTTGCATGTGTAGCCACAAAGGCAGTGTGAGTCATCTTCACATCACTAATGATGTAGACACCGTGCCTTTTCTTTAGTGTTAGAACAACTTTGGAGTCTTTTAGAATTTGAAGAGTGTCTCTATGCCTTTATATTCACACCCTATAGAATCCAACATACCTAATAAGAGTAAATTCCTTTTTAGAGTAGGAACATGTCTTACATTTCTGGTGAGCTTTTCTGATCCATCTTTTATTTTAAGATAGATCGATTGATCAAATGCCTATGATTTTGCAAGCATTGTTATTGCCCATATAGACAGATCCTCCTTTATATGGCTTGTAGGTTGTAAACCAACCCTTGGAGGGTGTCATGTGAAAAGAACATCCTGAACCTAGGACCAAATCTTGAACTCTTTCTTCAGTGTTCTGAGTTCCCCTCTCATTTGAGGTTGCAAGAGCATCTTTGAAAGTCAGTACATTCTCCCCTACTGCTGCTCCTCCTTGCTATTGGTTTTTATTTTTCTAGTTTTGTTTCCTTTTTAGTAACCAACAATCTTTCTTGATGTGACCATCATTTTATACAGTAACCACGCTTTAATTTATGTTTTCCTTTATTATTAGGCTATGATTTGTTGTCCTTCCCACTGTTCGTTGGTTTCCCTTTAGAGACCAGTCCTTCACCATTAATATTTTCTTTCTTCTAAACACTTATTTCAAGTTCCCAAGTTTTTAAGGCAAAAATTCAGTAGTAACAGTTTACCTGCCATATTTAAGAGCAACTTTCACATTTTTGTAACTTTTTGGCAACGAGTTCAAAAATATGAATACCTCATTTTCTTCTCCGAATTTATCTCCAATCTTCTTGAATTCGGAGGAGATTCTTCTGAATTCATCTAGATTCTCAGAAAGAGTTTTGGAGGCATCCATCTTGTATGTGAAAAAACGTTCTCTTACAAATGCTTTATTAGGTAAATCTTTAAACTGATACAAAGATTCTAATTTTATCCAAAAAGCATAAGGAGTACCTTCATCTAAGACTTGTCTCAACACATTATCACTTAGATTTAAAATGATTGTTCCATAGGCAACTTCATTCATAGTTTCCTTATGATCTTCTATGAATTCTGATGGTAGTGTTTCTGGATCAAGAATTGCTTTAGATGCCTTTTGCTGCCCAAGAAAAGTTTTAATTTTAGCTATTCAGAGCACGAAATCTCCCTGACCATCAAACTTTTTTCAATATCAAACCTTGCAACAACCTCATTAGGGACTAAACCCTTAGACTAAAACTTTTTTGTGTTCATTTGAAATCTATCAAATCAATTGCAAAGATTTCTATCGATTACGCCCAATTTAAAACCTCATTAGGGACTAAACCCTCAGACTAAAAGTAAGCATCAACATCTCTTAGAAAAATAGCACGCGATGTAGTTTTTAGAAGATTTCTTAGGTGAATCGAGAATGGATGGAAGAGAATTAGTTGAAGATAAAGAGTTTATGATTTTTTTTTTTTTTTTTTTTTTGGGAATTACTGTTCTTCTTTGCCATTGATGGAGTTAGGAACATGCAAGTATAAGTAATTTAATTACATTAATTGAAGGATTAAGCATGAAGTAGCTCAAAATTGAAGTTGTCCTTCGTGGACCACCATTAGAGTCTTCCCCACCATTCTTCGGCCTTAGAATAGATTATTGAATCACAATTTGAAATGAATTTGAAGGAAACAAAAAGGTTGAGAGTGTTTTGATGTAATGAACTTTCAGAGAGAAATTCAGCTTCACAAGCTAGCCAAAGGAACTCAAATCTCAACATATTTAAAGAAGAAATCATGCAGGATTAAATCAATTTCAAGATGACAGCACTAAATTTTGTACTAATTAAATGGGATTCGAGGTGTTAAAGAAATCCAAAATGTGGAAAAAACCCACTAACTTAAAATTCAATTTAAATTTAATTTCTAAATTAAATTTAAATGCTTTTTTATAAAATTATTTCAAATAATTTTAATTTTAAAATCAATTTAAAATCAAATTAATTATCATAATTAATTAATATTTTAATATATTAATTTAATATCATATATTAAATTATAAAATGAATTTCAAATAATTAATTAAACAATGTAATTAATAATATTAATTTAACATCAAATATTAAATTAATAAGTAACATCAATCATGATCATGAATTCCTATTCATGTGACCAATATTTAATCATATTTAAATATTTTCAACTCTCCAAATTGTTTAATTTGAATTAAACAATAATACGTTAACTATATCAAATATAAATGACGCTTATTTCCTAAGTCAAATTTGAGCAATTCAAATTCTCTCATCATGCTATTCTAAGATTTAGTTCGATATGAGCTAGCAGAGGACCTAATCGACCTATAGATCGTGAGCTTCAATAACTTGAGATTAAATGACTAAATTCTTTAACCTAATTAACGAACATTCGTTAGCTACCGGAACACTCCACTATAACACAGTAACTACATTCTCCTCTTTATAGATATATTTATGTCCAATCGATATAACCATGTTTAGTAAGTTGATCCTTCAGAGGTTGTTCATAATTACAGCTGGGTCAAAATCACCATTTTGCGCATGTAATTACATCTTGTTTCTTATGTTCCACTGATCCTCTAATGAACAATTGATTTGTGGTCCAACAACAAAACCAAGTCCCTCTTAGACCAATGACAAGGGTGGGGCCTTTGTTCAAGACCCATAGTCAACACTTAAGAGAACGACCTATCTACTATCCCCAAAATAGGGTAGGAGAAAAATTCATCTTGTAGGATTATATCCTCAGCTATCTACCCGATCTTATGTAAAAAATGGACGACTTATTGAGTCGGCTAACTCGAGCCACTCTCACCTATGAAGATTAAAGGATAATCTCAAATAAACAAGAGATCATAATTAGCTCAAGATTAATATCAAGTTATCTAGGTCATTGTATTGAAACAGTCAGTCTTAACAGTAAATGGTGTTATAAAGTAAAAGTGTGTATTTCATGGTCCGATTTTATGCAAACTCATTGCGTAGGATGCATCCATCGTATGTTTCCACATGAACGACTCAGGATCACATTCTTTGTATCAATAATATTTTTATTGAATAAACCTCAATAAAAACCATACAAATTATAAGTATGTAAACTCTGATTTCAAACTACATTTTGATAAATCAATATCATATAAAACCATCGAGAGTTTAGAAATCATGGTTTATACATTTTTGAAATATCAGATAAGTAAAATAGATCATGCCATCACATTTCATAAATCATAGTATACTAGAATATATAATTAGTTCTATAATAAAACATTCGAAAGTAAACCACTCACTGTTAATCGGCTCCTCATAATTTCGGTTTTTCCATCTCCCGTTTATCCTGAAATTATATTGATAATCCTATACATGACCATGATTCAATTATTTGAAAATTAATCTTAAAGTATAACGAATTTCACTTAAACTTTTTCCCAAATCCCTAATTTGATCCAAAGTAGAGTTTGCTTTGTAATTTGGTCCTTCAATTTCTCCAAAATTAACTCAGGACCTTAAAATTAATCTTCAATAAAAACTAATTCTGTTCCAATTTTTCTTAATTTTCCTCATTAACATAATTAGGTTTAGTTTAAATTAACCCCTTAATCAACTTCATAGTTGACTTAAGATCTCAATTTCTTCTAATTTCAGGTTTAAGGTATCATAAAAATACCAATTGATCCCTAATTATGCTTGAGAACAACTCAATTAACCTAAAATAATTTTCTAGCTTTTAATGACGGATAATAGATGACAGACAGGAGTCACACAAGGAAAGTCAACTATTTCTTCAACCTCTAGCCGAGAAATTTTCAGATTTGACCTCTGTTTTTTCGGTGAGCGTTTCAATCTTAAATTCATCATTTTCCAGCCATTTAAACTTAATTAGCCAATAAAAACCTTTTACCTATCCTCTTAATTAACTTACATCAAAGTTTGGACGTCCGAATTGCCCTAGAACTCCTGAAATCGACCAATCTTTCCATGGTGCCCCTATTTTTCCACCAAGAAGTTGCAGAACTTTTAGAACTTAAAATAAGAAATTCTAGCCAATAAAGATCAAATAAAAGACCATATAAGTCTAGAAGGATCTTATGAGTAACTTACCCTTAAAGTTGGAGCTTCGAATTAGCCTCTAACTCCACTAATTTACTAAAAACCCGAGCATCCTCTGTTTTCTTGATAACTCTAGCGCCACTGATTTTCTTCGTTTTCATTACTTCTCTGGAAAAATTTCTTCAAATCAAGCCTCTTACGAGCTTTTGCCTTACTTCCTCTTTAATTTGGTTGCATTTTGCTTAATTTTCCTTCACAAGAACGACTCTACTTCGGAAACAACTTTTTCCTCTTCTTCGGTCGGCCAAGCTCAAAAAAATTCGACATTCCCTTTTTCTCTTCGTTTTCCAACTTCAATTTCCAGTTTAACACGTGTCCAGATGAGTAATGCTTAACCTCAAAGTCATCCAATAAGAAATTTCAATAGAAAGCATCTTAATTTTTCCAAAATCTTCCAAATTCTCTTTATTCCTCTTTCTCTCGGTTTTCATCATTTTCCCTTAATTTCCTTTAATTTCCAGTACATTTAAGTCCAATAAGTCTTAAACAAGCAAAATTTACCTTTAAAACTAAGAAATTACCAAAATTTCACCACTTTTCAAAATGTTGACTTTTTTTTACTTTGACTTTGACCATTTGACCGTTAACTTTGACATGTCCCAAGTATGCCAAATTCATCATCGAATTTACTTTACATGCTTAACAAGGTTCGTTGCCTCAAATTATTCCTCCAATCCTTATTTCCTCTTCCAAAATGAAACAAATGTCAATCCAAATATTTTTATTTTTAATTATAAATCTTAACAAGAGATCCACATCAAACATTATCTCAAGTCCCTAAATTCAATCTCAACTATGTGCTTCCTAATATCCCAAGAAAGAGTAGAAGAAGAGAGGGCTTACAAGTTACTATCCCTTTTTTGAGAATTTCGTCCTCGAAATTCAGGTAAGGTCATCGGATGAATAATTGTGGGTTACAAACTTCCATCAACTGTGGACATTCTCTTTTAAGGTGACCAGGTTGTCCACATTTATAACAAGTATGAGTTTCATTCTAACATTGTTCCTATTGATACCTGGTTCATACTAAACACAAAGGTTTCTTTCTAATACTAGCAATGGATTTTTTAAGTTGCTCACTAGAAACAGTTCCCTCTGTTCCCTGATTTTCTTTACTAATTCAAATCGGAACCCGATGTACCTCTATGCTTGGATTTTAAAGTTCCTTTATTAGATACTCCAAGTGCAAATCTTTTATTACCGTCACTTCTTGTTCATTCAACAGATGGACTGGAAAATTTAAATCCATTACCAATATATACTATTCCTCCTACCTAGTTTTCTTCCATCACACTCTTTTCCATTCATATAGCATCTTTCACTAGTTAGAAAATTATCTCTACTCAGCACTGGTTGTTACAGAGGTATGTATTTCTTTCCTCAATCCTTCCTCAAATCGCCTGTATAACTCTTTGTCAATCTTGAGTTGTCTTTAGTCTCTCTCTAATAATTTTAAGATTCCTAGAGTAACTTGTACTGGCTTAAGACCAATTGGTTTCCTAAACCTAATCTGTATTGATGTATCAAACAGAATACACCATTTAGTTCCTGTTAGGAGTAACTCTTATCCACAGGTTCTCATAGTTGGATTCCCCAACTCTCTTTCGAACCCTTCCAAAACCAACCTGTACGTTGCTGAAAAGGTCATTACTGTCTTAAGTACCATGCCAGACCACTTAGGCCAAATATCTAGGAATTTTTCATACCCCTAGTCAATCTTGTTAACTAACATTTCTAGTACATAACTCAACATTTGTGTTATCCTTCCATAATAACTTGTCTTCTTTCTTTAGCAAGTACATACTAGCTTAAAGGATTCTCCTGCCACTCCTCTAAGTTATTTCAAGAGTTACATCCACTTTTGGATACCTCAAGATATTAAACCACACCACTATGTCGTTAATGCTAACAAACCTACATATTGAAGAAAACAACACAACACACAATAACTCAACCCATAAATATCCTATACAATGAACTCCCAAACAACAAATTATTCTTTTGCATAACACCCTCATGTAACCGTTGTGGACACTTTTCCCTATAACAACCACGTTGTGCACAATTATAACAGACAGTGGTCCCTTTCAATCATCGACCCCAATGATGTTTTCCACAAGATGAATAATAAGATTGCACATCTACATGTGCTACTAATTCTCTGGGTTGTGTCTTACCTGGCTTCTCATATATAACTACAGGACATATAGAGTCTCTTAACCCTTGGTTTCTCTTTTTGCCCTCATTCTTCAATCATACCCTGACGTGAAACTTCCTCTGCTCATGACTCTAGGTATGAAGCTTCTATTTAACTATTCACGCGGTGTATTCGAGGAATTGCCCACACAAACATCCCTTTTTGTTTTCCTTTTATTGCTTATTCCTAACAAACTTTTCTCCACTTTTTTAGTTGCTTCTACCAGTTTCGAGAAATATCTCCACTCCGCACTTACTATGACAAAGATTCGAATTTCATCCCATAGTCCATTCTCAGACCTTTTACACTTATCAGTTTCATTTTTAAGCTAAACAATTGCAGACTTAAATCATTCCTTAAACTTTTCTCCATACGATTTTGAAACAATGTAACAACCTCAAAATTTACTTCCGTTTTTCACTACAGAGACATTGGATCAAGCTCTTCATGGAAAGTTTCCTCAAACTTTTCCCAACTTATCTATCCTTTTTCTTCATAACTTATTTCAAACATGCGTCATAGTTCTCAGCTTCACTTTGAAACAAGGGTGTAGCAAGTTTTACTCTTTTATAGGTAGGATAGTTCGTCATTCTGAAGAATTTTCCTAACTTGGCTAACCAGATTCTTGTATCCATAGAATCAATTACTCTAGTGAAAACTGTTGCTATGAACGCTTTTAAGCATTCAATCTCAAAGCTTTTTTCTAGACTAATTTGTCCATCACTATTTTCTGTAGCGCCTTCCTGATTTAAATGACCCTCCATTGATTTCCTTTAGGTCAATCTCAGTCTGGAAGTACATAGTTTCACCACCAAACACTTCTTTCCACCCCAGGTTTACAAGTAGCACTTATAGTCCCTTCTGATGCTTGTCTTTGCCGTTTGCCACAATGATACATGTTTCATCTAATGCAATGGTGTATCACACACCTTTAATGAAAAGACCAATGCAACTTACTAATGCAACTCTAACTCATATTGACTTTCTGACCCAAAACCTTTAGGTTTCCCAAAATCATGCTCTGATATCAAATTGTCACACACTATTCCAGGTTTTCCTTATAACCTAGAACGAAGCGTGAAGACGTTAAACATCACTTCTCTCTACGACATCTAATGTCCCAACTCTTAACATATCCTGTACTCAAGATTAAACCCAGACTTCCAAATCCATTTCCAAAAATAATCTATGTACATTGAAAAATTTTAAGAATGTGATTCAGTTTAAATCACAATATTGTTTAAAAAGATTTACTGACCAACAATAAGGATTATTTTGAACAAAACCTCCCATGACATGTAACTCACAAGTTCTAGCTGTTCTGGAATACTCTCAAATACATGCACAAACAATACAACAGATGTTTAACAACACTAGTGGCGTTTGACGGCTCAGCACGCACCAGGAACTTGTCACCACTTGGGGTGGAGAAAAACATAAAACATGGAAAGCATGAGCTAAAGCCCAATAAGTGGTAATTTAGTATAAACATAAATTTTCTCTTTCCAAACATCAACGAATTATAAAAAAAAAACATTCTATAAATTGTTGGAAATGTATATAAGATTCATTAATAGCATAAATACACACCACAGGCCCAAGTTACTCTCCATATTGTTGTTTCTCCATCCCCAAGCTTGAGGATTGCACTCCTGCTTTCCATCTCCAACTTTGAGAGTCGCATTCCTGCTTTTCAATCTACAAGTTTGATGGTTGCACTACTACTTCTCCATCTCAAAATTTTGATGGTTGCGTTACTACTTCTCCATCCCCAAGTTTGATGGTTACATTGCTACTTCTCCATTTTCAATTTTGATTGTTGCATGCATTGACACCTAAAAAGTAGAGTGTGGTGCATTAGCGTACTGTTGGGTTGTATATCCTAAAACTCGTAGTTTTGTAAATAAACATATATAAAGTTTATTTAGATAAATTTTTTTTGATTATTTAATAACTCTCAATCCAGTAAACTACGAATCCTTGGCTATTGTCATGAATGCTTGGACTTTATGTGGAGACATAAACTTGATCAAGTTCGAGTAAAATAGCCTAAACCATCTATAGTACTTGGATTAGGTTGGGTACTTATTTCTGGAGATACTATTGAATATGGCCTGCTTTATGATTATTACAAATGTTGTAAAGTGTCATAAACGATGTGATCAGTTTGTTCATGTAGTGACATGTGAGTAGGGGTGTTCTATATGATGATATTGTGTAAGACAGACCACGAAATAATAACTATTACGTATTAACACCGTTTACTGTTAACACTTATTTATTTCACTTCTTGATGACCTAGATAACTTGATTTGAATCTTCAGTTGTCTATGAACTCCTGTTTATTCGTGATTGCCCCTTGATCTGCATAGGTGAGGGTAAGCTCAACATCGCTACTCAATATTCCTTTCATTTCAGGGATAAGATCGGGTAGATGGCTGGGGACATAGAATTTACAAGATGGAATTCACTCCTACCCATGTTAGGGATAGTAGAAAGGTTGTTCCCTGATCATGAACAAGGCGCCCCATCCTCTTGTTAGCCTGAGAGGAAATGGATTTAGTGATTATGGTCCTAAACCAATTGTTCATTAGAGAGACAGTGGTACTTAAGGAGAAAAAATGTAACTCATGGGTATTTCAGTATTTGACCTAGTTGTGGTTACGAACAACCTATGAAGGATCAATTTATTGATGATGGTCATATCAAATGATTACATAATATATTTACAGTGAGGGTAGTACAACTACAGGCAATAGTGGACAGTCCTGTTAGTTAATGAATATTGATTAACTAGGTAAAAAGATTGACCGGTTAGTCTCGAATCGTTGGAGCCCATGATCTGTAGGTCCATCGGGTCTACGGACAAAATCGAAAAACTAGGTGAAGTAAGAATTTGAAACACTCAAATTCGTGTTTTAGGGAATATTGTATTTATATGAGATATAATTTACAATGAAATAATTAATTTATTAATCAATTAATTTTTAGAGTATACTTGATCATTACCATTAAAGTATTTTTTAAACTTGATTAATGTGATTAATCAAAGCTAGGTGTCATAAACAATTTAGTATGTGATATTAAATTTGTTCATTTATTTTATTTAATTGAAATTATTTTAATTAAATAATTTCTAAATTTGAAAATTTTTATTTTATTTTTTTAATAAAAAAATTAGTTAGTTGAAAAATCCAATTGTCAGATTTTCCCACTAACTAAGTGGAATTTGAAGTGACACTTCGCAAGCTTGACACCTCACATGCTAATGGAGTTCTAGGTGGAAGACATGCAAAATGGGACTTTGCATGTGTTTTCTCTTTTAATGGCTTTCGTTTATAAATTTGTAAGACTAGTACTTCCACAACTTTTGACCTAAACTCTTCCACCTCAATCTCCTTTTCTATCCATCTTTTTATAGTGAAATTCTCTTATTTTCACTAACAAAACGGTCGCACAACCGTGTTTTCAACCAGAGAATAGTGGGTATTTACCGTTGGTCGTGTCGTGAAATGCACGGGAGAGGAAGTTTACGGTGGAGTCTTCAAAGTTGGTATTTTTTATACCTTTTGCATGCTTATTCTTGTTTTTATTGCAATTAGAATATTGTCGATTTCATCGCTTCCACTGTGCATGCGTTCTTTATGTTCTATCACGTACATGTCTACTACATATCTGCAATATGTCTGTATCATATCTACAACGTATTTGTTACATATCTACAACACATCTGCACATGTTGGCACCTGTAAAAGAACGAGAGTCACATTGGCATTTGTCATCCAACGTGCCAAACAACCTCTATTGGAGTTGGTGCAGTAACTTCACAATAAAGGGAAGACCATTTTTTCGGACCCTAAGTTGGCGCATGCGCGCATGATAAGGAATGTGGGACACATTGATGTCTGCCAACATACGCTCCAACATACCTTATAATCACAATCGTTTGATGGAGCATGCCAACATACCCAACATAACTAAGCTTAGTTACCTTGGAATTTCCTTTATAAAGTACTGATTTAGGATTCTAATCTCATAGTAAATAGATTCTACAAATAATAATAATAATAATAATAATAAAAAAAAATTAAATAAAAAATAAATAAATAATAATAATAATAATAATAATATACGATAGTGAAACTTCTTCCTTACAAACTTACGGTCCTGAAAACACTACACGATTGAGAGCATTACTATACGATAGTGACAATCACAGAATCGTTCTGTGTTCTTCCTTAATCTTCTTCGTCCTCCAAACTAAAAATCACCCTCTTAACCAAAATAGACAAGGCCTACAACTCCTGGACTCTCACTCTGAGTATACCGAAGGTTCCAAATGGTTGTGTCTTCTATTTTGGTTCGAGTTTTCATGAAGAGGGTATTCAAGCTTGTTGCTGATTTTAAGTTCGTGACAATTCAAGAGGTTTACACGAAGAAATGTTGTTCAAAGGTATAATCTTTTGAACTCTATTTCTTTATTAAAAAGCATGCTGTAATTTATTTAAGAATGCATATCTTGTATGTTTGTTGTAATTTTTTTCCAATCAAAATGGAATTTGGACGATCCACTTCTGCTTAAGGATCTCTACAAATCAAGTTCCTCCATGGCTTGATCCTTATCCATTATAAGGATACGTAGGAAGAATGAAGCTTTAAGTTCAGTATAGTAAAAAAAAAATTCCTCAAACTCCAATTCTTCATCTCAAAGTTCAATGCTCATTATTGCTTCTCCATCTCCAAGTTCGAGGACTACATTGTTGCTTCTTTATCTCCACGTTCGAGGATTACATTGCTGCTTCTCCATTCCAAAGCTCGAGGGTTGTACTGCTGCTTGTCCATCTCCAACTTTGAGGGTTGCATTGCTGCTTTTCTATCTGCAAGTTTGATGGTTGCACTGCTGCTTTTCCATCTCCAAATTTTGATGGTTGCGTTACTGCTTCTCCATCTCAAAGTCTGATGATTACATTACTACTTCTCCATTTTCAATTTAGATTGTTGCATGAATTGAAGGATCATTTCCTTAAGCCTATAAATACCACCACAAGCCTTCTTTTTAGTACATAATCCGAAATCCCCTTGAAATACAGTAGGAAGAGTGGTTAAGAGCAGTTTCGGAGATAGCTATGCGTTGGTCATGAAGTTTCAAGAGAAGGAGATGTTGTTGGACAGTGAAGTCTGGAAGTAGCATAAACTTTGGACAAGGATATCTCCCAGAATACTCGTGAGCTTGGAGTGATTCTAAAGCCACCTGAAAGGTAAAAGAGTCTAGTGTTCAGGGTAGGTCTTCCAGAGAAGAAGCTCCAAGGAATCGGGCTGGAGAATGAGCAAAAGACAGAAGGGTCAAGCTGTCGGGTATGCTAGGCCAGTCTTGATTTGTTGAAGATTCCGGACAAACCACAAGGCGTTATGACCTAAAATGTTGAGGTAAGGTTCCCGAGATATTTTAGAGCATATTTGTTGAAGGAAGTAACCCAAGATAAAGCCTATAACTATGAATAATCTGAGCTTTGAGTTGAATCTGAAATTTAGGGTTCAAGAGGAGCCCGAGAAGATCAAGGAACTTCTAAGAGAAAGATTCCTATTCTTACTAAGGTGAGTGGTAATTTCCTTTAAGTCTTAAAGCATATCTTTTAGAGTAAATTGTATATGCTTATGTTATGAATGAGTATCTAGCATGAAAATAAGATTATGTGATCGGGATGGTCAGGGGGTCAATAGACCTGGTTCCTGAGCCCGAAAGCAAAACCTCACAGGATGGTCAGGGGACCGAGAAGTCTAGTTCCTGAGCCTGTGGGAGGATCCTCGTATGGGATGGTTAGAGGACCGACAGGCCTAGCTTAGAGCCCATGAGCGGGGAGCTATGTTCAAATAAGAGACATTGGGAACAAAAAGGAACATAGCATAGTAAACGTTCATGCTTAGTATTAGTTAACTATCTATCGTGTGTGTAAGTAGTGAATAGACACATTCTAATTAGATATCAGTTTAGCTATCTACCGTGCGCGTAGATAGAGTTGAGAACAGACTCATTCAAAGCTGAGGTTTGAATGTAATCTCATATTTATGATATGCTTGTTATTATGAGTTGAAATAGACTCTAGAAGTTTCTTACCACTCACTGAGCTTTGTGAAGCTCATTCTTTTCTTTCATGTTTTTCTTCCCAGGTAGCGAAAGGTGAGGAGTTCCAGGGTGTTGTTAAGGTCAAAGTCTGCCACATGCCACCATCGTATTTCTAGAGAGTTTTAAGAGTGGTTGTTGTAAACTTTGTAGTTAACTCTTGGAGTTGTATAAACATTACATTATTGTAATATAAAATGGGCCTACTTAATCAGTTGTTGTTATCTCCCTGACTTAAAGTTTATTGAATGTAGTAAAGAAGTTCAGTTGGACAATAGGTATCACAAAAGAGTGGTATCTGTGGTCCCTCACGCCTCTCTTTGGGCTCAGAAGTGCGGGCTCGGGGCGGGGTGTGACAGACATAAACTTGATCAAGTTTGAGTAAAATAGCCCAAACCATCTATAGTAATTGGATTAGATTGGGTACCTATTTATGGAGATCTATTGAATATGGTCCGCTTTATGACTGTTACAAATGTTGTAAAGTGTCATAACAATGTGATTAGTTCGATCATGTAGAGGCATGTGAGTGGGGGTGTTCTACATGATGAGATTGTGTATGATAGACTACGAAATAATCACTGTTACGTATTAACATCGTTTAATGTTAACACCGATTTATTTCACTTCTTAATGACCTAGATAACTTGATCTGAATCCTGAGCTGTTATGAACTCCGATGTCGTTCGGGTTGAGAAATTCCCATTTCTCAACAAATTGTTCCATAAATTGAGACAAAAACAATCCAATTAAATTTCACTTAAAAAAAGTGTTTTTAGATTCATTGAGAGATGACGATTTGCACCATTAATTTCTTGATTTACAGATCTTTACTTGGATGGGCATTTGCAATTTTCGTAACCTGAAAAATAAGAAAGTTGAAAATCATAACACCGTTCAAATATAGCATTTTCTGTTACATATCTAGAAAGTTTCTTGCAATCAAAGAATAAATTTTGACCAAGAATTTGAGAGATCGGGGTGAAGAAGAAATATACCAAGGTTTAAGAAGATAGATGGAACTGATGGCGATTGGAGATGATGAATAAGAAGACAAATAGAATGAATGTGAAGGCTGAAGAAGACAGATAGAATGAATGTGAAGGCTGAAAACCAAGGATGACTCTTTTTGTGAAGAAGCAGAGTGAAGAAGGATCAAAGCTGGGAAGAGGAAGAGAGAAGTTGAAGAGACCTTTTGCAATGAGAGAATGTGCAGTTTGATTGTGAGAATGAGTGGACGGGTGAAGAGACTTTGAAAAGCGTAACCCTTTTAGAGGGAGAAATTTGTTCGGTAATTTCATTATTTTGACTAGACTCCATAATATTTTGGTTTGTAGCTTTTTTCCTCTACTTTTAATAACATTTTTCTTAAAAGGCTATTCTAAAAAGTTATTGAAGATGATGTTTGTTGTAGCATTAGGCTCTACGTATGTCGCTATGATCGCCATTATTTTATAGATAAATCAATGTTGTAAAGGCTTGACTTTTTCATATTAGTGATTTTACTTTCCTGGGCACATTGCCCAACAAACGTAGGTGGTATATCGATGAATGGGGTTACCAAACTCTGAGTCTTCATTTCTTGATTTGTTGTTTGTTATTTAGTTCGTGTGTCTATGATTACTAAGACATCTTGTTTAATATGTAACATAACACCTTAAAATTTCAGTATGCTTGTTACTCATTATGATTCTAATTCTTTAAAAGAGGCATTGGTGAATAAGTGTCAAATTGGTGTTCTTGCATCTTGTTCTGATCAAATTATCAATGGAAAGGATAATAGGAAACAATCTTAGGGTTGGAGTGGAGGTGGAGAAAAAATAAAAGAAATGGATGATTTCAGAAGGAAAGTGTGTAAAGGTATGAAAACTGTGATGAATGAAGAGAATGAAATTGGAAAATTAGGGCGTATTGGATAACGTTCGTGTTTCAAATTTTTTGTTTTTATTTCCTATTTTTTAAGAAACTGACTTGTTTGATAACGATTCCTATTTTGTAGTTTCTAGAATTTGAGTAACGCTTATGAAATGGGTTTTGTTCCTATTTTATATAATATTATTTCTTTTATTTATTAAACCATCCTTTCACCTCTTGGTTGTGTGGACTCCTATGTTGGACACTTTTACTTTTCTCCTTTTCTGTTTATTTTCATCTTTTATATTTTATTTTAATTTTGAATTTTAAAAACTTAAATTTATATATTGTTTTAATTTTCAATATGTACATTGATTTTTTATATTTTAAATTTCCACTCCCAAGATGTGCGCTTATTTCTTTTATTTCTTTTATATTTATTTTCATCTTTTATATTTTGTTTATTTTTTTATTCATTTTTATATTTACAAAAATAATTATGCTATATTTATATTTATTTTGATTTTTTATTTTAAAATTCTCTTATATTATTTAATTTTCAAAATGTATATTATGTTTTTTTCTTTTTTTTTTTTTACATTTCAACTTCTGAATATTAATTTTTACAGTATGCATGTTTATATATTATTTGATTTCTAATATTTTTAGTATATCTAAAACCGAGTAGAATTTGACAATATATACATTTTGCTGACTAAGACACTCATTTAACTTAACTTTAATGTTTTATAACAACGACATTTATATAATAATATAATTAAGTTGGATTCGACTCAAAATCGTTTAAGTGAAATAACTTGAGTTAGAGATGACTGTGCCGATCAAATATGGGTAACATATGAAGGTTATGATACAACTTTGTTATTATATTTAGTTGTCATCGAGGCCTAGCCTTACTTGTATTATATGACATAAACTTTTAATAATATATTTTTTTTAGTGTTTAGTGTATGACATATCTTCTTTTTTATATTATATTGTTAAGAAAAATAAGAAAAAAAAACAAGAAACAAGAAACAAGAAATAGTTAAGAAAAATTAAAATAATATTGTTGTTTTAAAAACAATTTATAAAAATATTTCTATTTTGAAACTATTTATAAAAATATGGTTATTTTTTTTAATATGTCCAGTGCTGAAAATTCGACAAACCTAGGTTGAATTTTAAACATTCAACCTTTATATATATATTTTTTCATTTTTCATTTTATAAATATGTTTTTTTTTTTTTTTATTTGAATGTGTCAAGTCATCAAAATTCAACCAACCTAGGTCGAATTTTGAAGATTCGACCTTCACCCTTCTTGTTTTTTTTAAAAAAAAAATCCATTTTATAAAAACAATTTCTAAAATTTTTTATTATTTTATTATTTTATTTAAATTAACTCAAAAGAACAAATTAAAAAAAATATTATCTCATAAAAATAAAAAATTGTAAATTAAAATATCTCATTTATATACAAACAATTACAAAAATCAATGTGTCCCACAAGCGGACCTCGTCGATTTCGAACTTGAGGTTGCTCTGGTTCTTCTTGATGTCGTTTTGGTACCTCTGCATGTGCTTCGTAATATAAATATTCATTATGCTCTCCACGACCCCCACCATATCCATGTACATATGAAGACGAAGGACCAGCCTCTAAGTTATAATGTCCTAAACCAAATGCTGGCATCATCGTCATCGGACTAACATAATCAGTTTGACTCTGCATCTACATCACATGGGGCAACTCTTCCACATTATGGGCAACCTTATCAAACTAATCTTTTTCCCAAACAAGTCCTCTACGTCTAGGAGCTAGTGGAGGAACAATAGGTATATCGTATATATAATGTATCTCCTCCATATAGCTTTTGTTGTCACTACATATAGCAAGAACCTGGTTCAGATCATTCACAACATCACGGAGTCTACTGTTGTTTGATCTCTATGAATTATAAAACAATTAGATAATATTTAAAATAAATTTAAATTAAAAATAATTAGATAATATTCATTGAAGTACCAGATGATCCACAGCTGCTCTCGGACCAGTGACGTAGTGTCTTGTGATATTATTATACTAATGAATGTAGTCTTGGGTGACATCCCTGTCAAACTGTTCAATAGAAACCCTTACTGCAATAAACCTTGCACGATAGTGCCATCACACTACCAAATAAGCAACTTTTTCGAACCAATCTATAGTCTTTAAGTCAATATCATGCAATAGGGGTTCAGTATTACAAGGAAATGGGATATCCTGCTGAAAATCGAATTGTCTCATCACTCTGTCAGGAAGATGCCATTCATCAATATGAAACATATGAGAGGACTAATCGTCCGCCATATGTTTTGACCATTCGTATAGAAATTGGGCAAAGTATGCATAATAATTTTGTACGGCTCCCAAATAACCTGAAACACAAAATATTATATTGGAGAACATTAAAAACAAATTCAATAAAAATGTGTATAAAATAATCAATTTGGTTCAGTGTTAATGTACCTGATCTGGTTGAAGAAAATCAAACATGTATCTGTACTGGCTGACTACATGTGTGGCTATCCTAGTCACACAAAATTTGTCTCTCTACCTAAATTTTTAAATTGATAATTTAGATTCTAAATTAACTAGATCGGTGATATAAAAATTAAATTGAATTAAAATAACATACCGAGAACCATAGACTCGTCCAGCTAACTGAGCGTCATTGACATGTTGTAGCTGTGGAGCCATTGTTGGAAATCGCTCCCAAGCCCATAGTTTCAAAAGTATGAGAGGCCCAGCTGTCTCACGAATCTCAGATCTTGTTGCTTTGCATAGTTGTCTATACAACTATACCGCTCATCGTCTACTTCCACTAGGCGATCGTGTAGTAAAGCTCAACAATCGTGTAGCACTTGGTAGACGATCGTATAGTAAAAGGTAGGCGATCGTATAGGTTTTAAAAAGGCGATCATCTAATAGTAATAACTAAGTGATCGTGTAGGAGTTTGTGGGCGATCGTGTAGTGAGGAAAGAGAGTTCTCGAGAGTGGAAGTTTGGAAGATGCTGTCGTGGAGAGGCCATCGCAGCGTGTCGCTCATCATGTACTTCGACTAGGAAATCATGTAGCACTTGGTAGACGATCGTACAATAAAAGGTAGGCGATCATATAGGTTTTGAGAAGGCGATCGTCTAATTGTAATAGCTAAGCGATCGTGTAGGAGTTTATGGGAGATCGTGTAGTGAGGAAAGACAGCTGTCGAGAGTGGGAGATCGAAAGACTCTATCATGGAGAAGCCATCGCAATGTGTCGCTCATCGTCTACTTCCACTAGGTGATCATGTAGTAAAGCTCAGTGATCGTGTAGCACTTGGTAGACAATCGTATAGTAAAAGGTAGGTGATCGTATAGGTTATGAGAAGGCGATTGTCAAATAGTAATAGATAAGCAATCGTGTAGGACTTTGTGGGCGATCGCAGAGAATTTAGTAAGCAATCGTTTCGTCATACTGAGCCATCATGGAGAGATTGTAAACGATCGTTTAACGTCTCATAAGCGACCGATTAATCTTATTTGATTCCTATCGTCTAATAAAGAAGTTGTTCATTATTCACTTGTTCTTTTTGGAAGTTTGCATCCATTGTTACGTTAATAAAGAATTATTAAACGATTACATAGTAATTTACTAAACGATTGTGTGCGATCGTGTATAATTACTAAATGATCGCATTGTAATTTACTAAACGTTTGTGTGCGATCATGTATAATTACGAAACGATTCTTTAATTTTCGTTAGGTCGAGGGTCAAACCCTCGACCTCTTCTTTAATTTTCGACAGGTCAATGGTTGAACCCTCAACCTCTTCTTCAAATTTTGTCATCTTCTTCAATTTTCTTTAGGTCGAGGATCAAACCCTTGACCTCTTCTTTAATTTTCGACAGGTCGAGGGTTGAACCCCGGACAAAATATTATACACAAAATCTCCGCCCTCGAAAACTCCAAAACAACCATAGATTTGTAAATAGTTTCAGAACCACTATATTTCCCTAAATTGTTTTCCTAATCACAATATAAAAAAAAAAAAAAAAAAAAAAAAAAAAAAAAAAAACTCTGAAATAGTGATCAAACAAGTTTATATTTCTATTTCTTTATTTCAAAAAAAAAAAAAATAATAATTATCAAACATATTCTTGTTTTTAGAAAAGAGAAAACATGAAACAAAAAACAAAGAACAAAAATTACGAAACGAGAAGGTTATCAAATGGACTTGGAATAAATCATGCTAAAGTAAGGATCTTTGGTTGAAAAACGGATTTGGAACAGTTTTATATTGATTGTTTTAGCCACAAACTCCGTGATTTGGTGGTATGCATGGAAAACACATCCAAAATTAAAACATGTGTAGAAAGCAAGTAAAAAGTCACATCTTTTATTTTTCATATGAGATGTGGAGAAAAGGATAATTATATGCTAGCTTGTAGCATTTTGAAGAGTTGAATTATTGCTTTCGTTTGTTGTGTGTTTTCTTTTCCTAAAATGTTCTCATTTAACATTTTAAAGAAAATTTAGGGTGATGAATGGATTTATTTTTTAGTTCAAATTACACATCGAGATTTGCTGATTTTGTATGTAATTTTTCCAAATCTTATACTAAATTTTATATCTTTTCAAATTTTCTCCAAATTCGATTTTCTTTACTAAATATTATGTCATATTTATTTCGTAATTTTTCAAAACCTTAGCATAATTTATGTTTTGATAGTTGAATGAATTTCCGAAATTCCATATAAGTTTTCCTACTATCAAAATAGATTTTCCAAATTGATTCAAGATGATTGCATTATCATTATTAAATTTTGGAAAAGATCAAATTTTTCGAAAAATTGGATAAATTTTGGGATATATATTGAATCTCGATACTAATCCTGCCTGAGATTCCACTGAAAAAGCTCAAACTATCAATAAGTTACAAAAAGTTGTTTTTTAAAAAAATATCAGTAGCCAATCTCAGACTGGATGCATCGAGACAAACTATTCTAACGATTTTTTAAAAATCGTGTTAGTCTTGTAAGGTAAAAATTTAAACGTCTTATTTCTGAAAAATCTCGATAAAAGTATTGTTGAATAGGGTAATGCTTTTTATGCAAGTTCAAAATATAGCTTTTTATTTTCATTTACATTTACATTCATTTACATCCAACCATGTGAGTTTTTCTAACCATGAAGTTAATGAGTGCCCTAAATGGTGCTCAATAACATACCAATATAATGATCAAAATTCATCATTATTTATGGTTTGTTATAAACACGTAGGTTTTTTCATATTTTAATTAGGCAATTAGTTTGTGGCCACAAAAAGCTTTTGTTTTGTTTTGGCCAATGTTTAGTTTCTTAAATAAATTTGTTATTGGGTGAGTGAGGGAAGTATACGTTTGCAACACACCCTTAATGAAATAACTGTCTACAATAAACAAATTTTAGTTATCAATTTGTGTTTAGATTAAAAAATAGGGATGGTGGGTTAATAATGTGTCACACATCAAGTTCACAACCTACCCAACATCTTTTAGTTTCATTGCAACTTGTCTTTTATTCTTCAATTCGTATATATAGAGAGTTTCTAATGCAAAATAATACATTAATTTCACACAAATTTTCAAACATCTTACATAAAGAATAAGTTAAAAGAGAAAAAAAGACGATATGGGTGTGATTAAATAGAGTTTCTTGACTACTATATTATTGATGTCATTGTCATCATTTAAAGTGGAGACTCGATCCCATGTTGATGTTATTTTTCCTTTGAGGAAGTATGGTGATATTGGGCCTGGTGTTGATATCACTGAGGTAAGACACACAATAAAATGAATGTGAAAGTGATTACTTATTGAATTGATAAATTTCGCTAATTTTTGTTATTTGTGAAACATAGGCTTTGAACGAAGAATGGAATGACACATGTGCATCTTTTCGTCCAAGTGCGGTGATAATTCCAAGAGGAATATTTAAAGTAAGTGAAGTAAAATTTAAAGGTCCTTGTAAGAGCCCTATTGAAATTCGACTTCGAGGAACATTGCAAGCTCCAAAACACCCCCAAGGGGATAGTTGGATTACTTTTGCATATGTTGATAGATTAACACTATCAGGTGAAGGAGTTTTTTATGGTAAAGGAAAGGCAGGTTGGGAAAAGAATGATTGCCATAAAAACATAAATTGTGCTGATCTCCCTATTGTAAGCTCTATATACCTTGCATTATTTTTCTTTCCAATCTCATAGGTCACAACATAATGGTAAATACTTATGATGATGTTTAAGAAATTAAGTTTAGAAATCAATTTTAACAGTTACAAACATTGAGTAGGTGCTAAATTTTGAAAGTACAAAAATTATATATTGAAAAAAAAATTGATCGTGATTTTGTCCCTCCCAGTAAAAATTTGTGGTTTCACCCTTGCTCTGACATGACATATTGCATACTAAATGAGCAGAGTTCAAGGTTCAACTTCATTACCAATTCAATTGTGAAGAGAATAACATCACTTGATAGCAAGAACTTCCATATCAACATCCTAGGATGCAACAACCTCACATTCCATGGTGTCAACATAATTGCACCAGAAAATAGTCTCAACACAGATGGAATACACATTGGTCGATCGATTGGGATCTCAATCATAAAGTCTCGAATCGCAACAGGAGATGGAAGCAAACGAGTAAAAGTCACTAACGTGACATGCGGGCCTGGACATGGAATAAGCATAGGAAGTCTTGGGAAATACACTAATGAAGAACCCGTTGAAGGTGTTGTAGTGAAGAACTGCACCATAATGAACACCACTAATGGTGTTAGGATCAAAACATGGCCAGCCTCTCCCGTTGCCGGCACTGCCACCAATATGCATTTTTCAGACATTATAATGGTCAACGTTAGCATCCCAATTCTCATAGACCAAGAGTACTGCCCATGGAATCAATGCAATCGCAAGGTATTGATCATTCTCAAAACTTTGATTTTGAAATTCTTCACGTCGACTTCACAAATAAACTTTTAATTTAAATTTTTTAGATTCCGTCAAAGATTAAGATTAGTAAAGTGAGTTTCAAGAATATTATAGGAACTTCTGCAACTCCAATGGCGGTCAAACTTGTTTGCAGTAGCGACTTACCATGTGACGAAGTAAAAATAACCAACATTGACCTTGTTTATAATGGAAAAGAAGGTCCCATTACATCTCAATGTAGAAATGTGAGACCCATCATTTTGGGAATACAAAATCCTCAAACTTGCTCATCCCCTTATGTTTTTCCATGATTTGTTCATTGTCCTACTACAAAATGATGGACAACCATAATTATAAGACAATTCCTCTCTGCCTTTTTGTTTCTTTTGGTTTACTTTTCCAAGTAAAGAAGATGGTGAAATTTCTTAGGGAAGCTTATAAAATGAGTACCCTAATTTGATTATTATTATTATTATTATTATTATTATTATTATTATTATTATTGTTGTTGTTGTTGTTGTTATTATATATATATATATATATATATTTATTTATTTATTTGTAGTCTTTCATCTTGAAACATGGAAATTTTCTAATACTTAGTATAATAACTCGGTTTGACTGAACTTTTCAGGAGTAGATTCTTTTTATCTTTCTTTAAAGGGAATGAAAATCTATTAAATTAAATTATTTTACCAATCGATATCATTCCACTTTACAAGGTTATTTCAATTAATACAAATTACACAAAAATTTATAAAAAATCCTAGGAAAAAAAATTTCTAGATAAATTATATTCCTCATTTAGCAAGTGTTAAGTTCATATCAACACAATAATTGTCACTCACACATATTCTTAATCAGAATATAATTCAATTGAATAATGCATTTACATTCAAAAAGTTATTTTCACACCCCGTCCCGAGCCCGCACTCTTAAGCCCGGGGAGAAGCGTGACGGACCACAGATACCACCCTTTTGTGATACCTACTGCCCATTGGAACCTCTTTACTTTGTACAAACTTTAAGTCAAGGAGATAACAACAACTGATAAAGTGGGCCCATTTTATTACAACAATATAAAGTTTATACAACTTCAAGACTTAACTACAAAGTTTACAACAACCATTCCTAACTCTCTGGAAGTGCGACGGTGACATGTGGCAGACCTTGACCTTAGCAGCACCATGGAAGTCCTCACCTTTCGCTACCTGGGAAGAAAAACATGAAAGAAAAGAATGAGCTTCACAAAGCTCAGTAAGTGGTAAGCAACTTCTAGTGTCTATTTCAACTCATAAAAACAAGCATATCATAGGTATACGAGGTTACATTCAAACCTCTACCTTGAATGAGTCTGTTCTCAACTCTATCTATGCGCACGGTAGATAGCTAAACTGATAACTACTTAGAATGAGTCTACTCTCTACCTACACACACGGTAGATAGTTAACTAATAATGAATGTTTACTCTGTTGCGCCCCCTTTTGTTCTCAGTGTCTCCTATGTGCACATAGCTCCCCGCTCATGGGCTTAGAAGTTACGCCCGTTGACCCTCTGACCATCCCATATGAGGATCCTCCCACAGTCTCAGGAACTAAACCTCTTGGTCTCCTGACCATCCCGTGAGGTTTTCCTTTCGGGCTCAAGAACTAGGTCTATTGACCCCCTGACCAATCCGATCACACAATCTCATTCTCATGCTAGATACTCATTCATAAAATAAGCATATACAATTTACTCTAAAAGATATGTTTTAAGACTTAAAGGAAATTACCACTCACCTTGGTAAGGATAGGAATATTTCTCTTAAAAGTTCCTTGATCTTCCCGGGCTCCTCTTTTGAACCCTCAAAATATTAGCTTAGAACTCCTCATGGTTTAACTGGAATCTTCAAAACATCAAGACTTGCCCAGCTTACTCGACAGCTCGACCCTTCTGTCTTTTCCTCATTCTCCAGCCCGATTCCTTGGAGCTTCTTCTCTGGTAGCCCTACCTTGAAAAATAGACTCTTTTAGCTTTCTAGTAGCTTTGTAATCACTCCAAACGCACGAGTATTCTAGGAGATATTCTTTGTCCTAAGTTTATGCTACTTCTAGATTTCACTGTCCGACAACATTTCCTTTTTTTAGAACTTCATGACCAATGCATAGCTAATCCCGAAACGGCTCTTAAACACTCTTCCTATTGTATTTCAAGGGGATTTCGGATTATGTACTCAAAAGAAGGCTTGTGGTGGTATTTATAGGCTTAAGGAAATGATCCTTCTCATCTTTACCAAGCCTCCAATGCAAGACACCTCTTACTCTTGAATTGTTTGCACTATGTTTTGCCACCACCTACTCCCTTGACATTCACCTACTTCCATTCCACATACCTACCTGAGTTGTCCTCCTCATGCATAATACTTCCTTTGCATGAAACTTAATTCATCCAGATCCTATTAACTCAAGTCTATCCATCTCTCGATACAGCCATTTGTCCAGATGAGTTCATCAATCTTGCGTAACGTAGTCCTCAGCACTGCCTCATTGTTTAGTTCCTGCTTCTATCGCCTAGCTCCAATAGCTCATCGTGTAGCTCAATCGTTTAGCAAACGATCTTGCTCTCAACGATCTCGCTCCTAACGATCTCGCTGATCTCGCTCCCAACCATCTCGCTGATCTCGCTCTCGCTGATCTCACTCTAAATGATCTTGCTTTCAACGATCTCGCGCATAGCCTATCTCTTGGCTACTGCGAGCGTCGTTTACCTCCATCGTTTAGCGTTGATGCCTTATCGTCTAACGCATCCTCTAATCCCTTAGTGTCATCGCCCAGTGCCCGCCTATACGATCACCTACCTCATCGTGTAGCTCCCAATTTTGTTACACGATTGTCCAACGCCCGCCTACACGATCGCCTACCTCATCGTGTAGCTCCCCGTTTTGCTATACGATCATCTAGTGCCTGCCTACACGATCGTCTACCTCATTGTGTAGTGCTGCTCACTTACTAAACGATCGTCTACCTCTTCGTGTAGCACTGCTCATTTGCTACACAATTGTCTACCTAGTGCCTTATGTTTAGCCTCTTGCTTTCTCTACTCTCACTCACATATACCCAACGTATGAGCAACTCATGACAACGTCTCTTACCAATATTTTGCCCACACATGCGTCCAACTTTACAAACGCATGGTTGCCTTCTCATCTTATGTGTTAATGTATTCTCACTCAACGCATGGTTCCTTTTTTACTTTACACTTAGCCAAATTTCACCTCTTCGTGTAGCACTGCTCATTTGCTACACAATTGTCTACCTAGTGCCTTATGTTTAGCCTCTTGCTTTCTCTACTCTCACTCACATATACCCAACGCATGAGCAACTCATGACAACGTCTCTTACCAATATTTTGCCCACACATGCGTCCAACTTTACAAACACATGGTTGCCTTCTCATCTTATGTGTTAATGTATTCTCACTCAACGCATGGTTCCTTTTTTACTTTACACTTAGCCAAATTTCACCAATTAAGGCTTAACTCAAAACTACTCAAGGAAAATCTATCTAACACTTAGAAATCTCTTTCACTTCAACATAGGATTTAACTTTCACTTAGTTAATTCCCTTAATCACCTACTTAAGTAGGAAAAATGGAAATCTGGGTTTCACAGTTAGAGTTTCAAATTGTTCAGAAAAACCTCATACTTCTATCACAGAAATAAGCAGAAAAATAATAGAGAAATTAATAAAAAGACAATAAATCTGGGAACACAAATACAAAATGGAAAAACTCCATACTAACGAGAAAATTATGGGCCAAAAAGATTTCACCTATGTTAAAAATTATTTTAATAACACAAAATAATTCTCTCCCTGATCACTATTACAAGAGTACTCTTTCAAAATTGTTGTACTACTCATACTCTTTAGTCTCACTCTCAACCTAGAGAATATAAAGGAAATTTAACACAATCAAACTTAAAGTACTTCAAACTGCGGTTGACCCAAAGGCATAGACTTTTTTTATATTGTTAGGAGTCCATTGCTTTTTTAATATTTTAGATATGGAATATGTGTTCTTCTAATATTTTTCCACAATCGAACACAAATCTATCATTTCCATGCTATTAAACTTGAAGAAAAAAAGTAGTATGAGATATTTTAATATATATAATGTTCTTTAAGTTTTAGAATTAATAAAAAAAATAACCTATATTCTAATTTGATAATGTTTTTGTATTTTGTTTTAAACATAAATTTAAGGTTTTAAAAAATTTGAAAGATACCACATAGGACTTTTCATTTAAAGATTTTGACAAAGATTTTTTAGTAAAAGAAAAATAATGGGGTTCATTTTAATGTATGTTATTGTTTTAATACAATAAGATAATAATGATGCAGACTAATTAATGATATTAATTAAAGTGCAATTTTGGAATTTTAAATTTTAATAAAGAAAAAAAAGTTTAAAAATAATTCTAAATCATCTCAACTTGAAATATAATGTTGTTTGATCAAATTTCTAAAAATAAATAAATAAATAAATCTATGATTTTGCTGATATTATTACCAAGTGAAAGAGTTCTGAATGATAGTGTGTGGCCGACAAAGCAATGGTCTAATGGTATTGTGGCGCAACAAAGAAATTCTCAATCATTTCTCATAACTAATTCATTAATGTATATTACTAATAAGGATTAAAGTTTTATATTTATGTTAACATATGCGCAATATTTTCTTATGTTTATTGATCCAACCTAAATATAAAGGTTGATTCAACATTTATATAATATCTTATGTCTAATAGTTGCATATTTCATCGATTTTATAAGTTTAAAAAATCGATGAAATATGCAACTATGTTGTCAACAAAATATCACTAATGTAACTCTAATAATAATAATAATATGAATTTGAACTTACCAAAGTAAAAAACATGCTCTAAAAAGTCAATTGTCATCGATATATTTATCTATAGTTGAAATATTAACATCATTTTATCAACATTGACATTTAAAACCGTGATGTTGGATATACTAATACATATTTCCAATAATCCATGTGTATATTTTCTCCTGAGCAACAAAATCAAATAGCTTGTATCAAGATCACACGTTACGAGTACTCCTCTGAAAGAAAATTTCTAGGAAGTGTTTGAAGAAAAACAAGTTGTTAAATGAAAAATTTTTGCAAAAAAATAACAACCACGGGATGAAAGATTAAACATATAGATCTGATAAAGAGGATAAATCATCAAACATTGAGTTTCTAGGCAATAACTATGAGAAAGAAAGCAGGTCGGGAGCGTTATCGCACTCATTTCCCAATAAATTATGAGGTATTTGAAAAGAAGAAACAAAAAAGAAGTAAAAAGAAAAAAAAAAGAAAGAAAAATTGGAACAATAAAGACAATACAAGATTAAAAAAATACAAAAAGAAATAATGAAAACAGTAATAATATGAATGAAAAGAGATTTCTAAAATAAATAATAAGAAAATGAAAAATTGATATAAACGTGTTTGAAAATATTTTTTTTTATAATTTCTTAACTTCAGACAACTAAGAGGGACTTTTGTAGAATATAATGTGATTTTTTGATATTAAAATATAGGAAGGGTAAAATTTAATTATGGTATAATACAAGATATCATTAAATGCAATTTAAGATTTTAGAAAAGCACATATACATGCATTAGATGAAACTTGATAGAATTCGAATTTTTTTTCGATTTTTGCTATTCTTCAAAATGGAACCTCAAATGTTACTGTCAGGTCCAATTTTTCAATAGTATGTGGATATAAGTGAACAATGTTTCTTCTGTATAATATATATCCTTAAGTCTTTATGTACAATATAATGCACCTTAAAATCTCCTTTGATTCATTTGAAATTTTATTTTAGACCGACGATAAAGGTTACAAAAATTTATGAAATAAACTGGTAGATGAAGTTAATGAACTATGTTTCAATTACAATTAATTTTTAGTAAACAAATTGAGGAATGAGAATTTGAACATCTAATTCTAAAAAAGAGAGTACCATACATCAAGTAGTGCTAATTAAGTTATGTTCATTTTGACAATAATATTATTCATGTACTACGTCCAAAGGCTAGCCAGAAAGCTAGCATACAGAAATAGTAAAATTAATATGGATATAATATAACATAATAACGAAAAAGACTATTTAATTTTGTTTTTTTTTCTTTATTGAAAAACCAATAATAAACCCAATAATTAATCATCTAAAAAGTTAGTATGGATGTTGGCCTATATAATCGCCTGGAGGATAATAGTTGCAGATAAAAAAAACCCAATTGTTTTGGCATTTCACTTAGGCACAACCAACAGATTTGGTGTTCCTCCACACCAACTGTGTATAATGGAGGCAATGGCTAGAGTCGTTGACACATGTGTTAGAATTGTAGTCATATAATATTTTTTCTCATCGGCTCATAGACTCACCCTTGTCTCTGCTGTCATCACTTCGTATCCCTCTGCTAGGTTTTCGCCATAGGGTCCTCCAGAGTGTTCCATTTGACAAGTGGCAATCTTTGTGTTGGCGTAATTTTGAGCATAGGCAGCCAAAGTGGCGTTCCAATGGAGGGGCTCGATGCAAACCTCTGTGCGGATAGCTTTGTGGGTGGCTATCTAGTTCTTAGGGTAGCTTTTTGCCTCGATGGGGGCAATGGGAGCTAGGACTAGGGTTAACGCCGACAAACAAAGAGGGGAGAACGTTGGCAAATGCCATATTTGTAAGCTATAGTTGGAAGAATGGTTAATTGTGTTGAATGTTGATGTTGGGGGTTTGGCTTAGCTAAGGGCTTTTTATATAGAGACGAAAGTTGGGCATGGGTCCATTTTAAGGGTTTTTTGGAAGACAAAGAAAAGGTCTAATAGTAGTGTGGGACAACAAAGAAATTATCTCAATCGTTTCAATAACTAATTCATTAATATATATTACTAATAATAGAGTATATTGTATATATGTGGATTAAGGTTTTAAATTTTCGGCGTAACCAAGATATTTTGTTATGTGTATAGGTTCAACATCAATCTGAAGAATGATTCAACATTTGTATTATATCTTAGAAAAATTGAAGAAACATGTAACATAATATCAACAAAATATCTATGATGTGAACCTAACATTGACAACAATATAAATTTAAACATATCGAGGTAAGAAAATGCTCTAAAAGGTTGATTGACACCAAAATTTTCTCGATATTAATATAAATATTCATATAAAGTTGAAACATCGACATATTTTTGTCAATCTTGACATTTAAAATCATGATGTGGATATGATAAATACACATTTTCTTATGATAATTATACACATTTTATAATCAACATGTATACTTTCTTCTTAGTAAAAATAAAATAAAATAGCCTGCAAATTCCACAAATGAATTTTTCTCTATCAAACTCCCCGTGATAATTAGTCTTTTTAAAATATATTTAGGTCACACTTCTTGTTCGAAAAAAGTACTTTATCCATTTGAATAACAATTAACTTCAAATTACCAATGAGATGACCAATGTTAAGATTTTATTGGAGGTATAAATATTAAATGAATGGAATAATCACATTAGACGAAAGCATTAAAATGGATTTTGTATTCATTTTATAATTAAACCAAAACCAAAAAATGTTTAGGGCTAAACATGAAATACATTAGTTTGTTGGAGATTTGTTTTGGCGATCTTCATCCCGTCCACAAAGCCTTTTTTACTGTGTGGCCTTAACACATTACTAAAAAGGATTTTGTAGGACTAACTTTTTGTTAGAGACGTGGAATACGGAAGAATTTTGTAGGGAACAATTTTCTAGGAAGGGGAAGCACACCCTCAAATATGTTCTTTTCCTTATTTTATGAAAAGTATATATTTTCTTATTAAATTCATATAATTTAAATTATTTTACAACATATATTTATTATTTGAAACTCATTCAAGTTAAATTTTTTATGCCAAATTTTGTCTAAGGAAAAACGTATTTGACCTCCACGTGACAACAACTGTGAATTTGTAATTCAAGGAAGAGAGTTCCTACAAAAGAAAGAAAAAGAGATTTGATGGCTAAGTCAGTAACAAAATTAGATGAGATGAAGAAATTGGAACATCTAAGTTACCTCTCCTTTATGCTTTTCAACCTTATTTATTGTCTTCTTCGGTCCGACTTCTCACTATCCCTGTTTCTATTTAGAGTAGGGATTTCTCCCACTAACTCCCCCAAGAAAACGGTTTGCTTCTTTGGGCTCGCCCTTGGCCTTAGTAGTATGAGCTCAACCCAAACCAATTTCTCTCCTTTTTCTTATCCTCACTTCTTGCATTCACTTTTTAATGTTAAATTTGAAATTTTGCATGTCAAAAATCATTTTTGTCCCCTCTGTCTAATTTTGCCTATAACATTAGCCCCTTCTGCCAAATTTGGAACAATGATTTGGTTGTACCATTGAGATGTAATCTTGAGAGTATTGCTCTTTACCTTTTGCTGCCTTATGACTTGATTTTCTTTTATGAATTTTATGTCATACCTTCCTTTAATCGACTTGATTTTATAATAACAAACTTGGCCTTCCCAAATTACCCTCGACTCTTTACCCTTTTTTCTTAGTGTTCAATTGAAATCTTTTTCCCCATAAAAGTACAATTGACCTCCTTATGCACATCCGTCCAATTAAGCAGTGTTAAGCAACATATTTACACTGTGCTCATCTTTTTTCCCAAAGTGCATAAGTGTACCACATTGCCATTTGTTGTCTCCCTGGGACTAAACCCTTGGAGATAAGCCACATTGGGAGTGCTGACTAGATCGTCATTGTATCTGGCCAGCTCCCCAATTATCTTTCTCCTACACTTAAGTGGAGTTAATCTGTCTGCCTTCATTAGTAAACTTTGGCATCTCATTGTAATCTCCTTCTTTTACTTTAACTTTCCGTCCTTCATATTATGCCATTCCCTTGTACTACTTGGCTTCGACTATAGAATCCCCAAAATCTTCTCTCCTCTTCCTAAAACAAGCCTATCAAAACTTATAAGATTTCGATTTGTCTAACCTAGTGACAATTAATTACATCTCCATTGCTTACTGTTCTATATTAAATCATTTTGTCCTCGCCTTGTCATGTTAGGCTTGTCTACCGAGTTGAGCCTTACCTTATTTTTGGGTTGTCCAATCTACTGACACATTGTCATGTCATCCTCGTCTGCTCCATGTCAAGTCTCATCTACCCTGTCCTATCAAGTCGAACTCGACTGTCGAGCCTAACTTCTATCTATCTTGACTTTTCTCCTTTAGTAATGTCAGGTTCAACTTCCAAAACTCTAGCGTAGTCCCATAATTCAAAAACTCTAACCCTGGCTATTGTGCCTTATTTGATCTTTTAACCTTGTCTTTTCAGGCTTGGCAATCGAACCAAGCATATGAAGCCTTGATCATTTAAGTTTTTTGATCTAGTAATTTTTTTAAGAAGACCAATCATCACGATGGGAAATACGGGGAATAAGTTCGTACCTAAATGGGATGACCTTACATCGTCAAAGAAGTCTACAAAACTGGAGCGTACAATATTGTTTATCAAAATGGATTAAGAATTGGCCCAATCAAAGACAAGTTTCTTATGAAATTTTGTGCTTCATAAACATGTAAAAACTCTTTAACGTAAGAGTATAAACTGTATGTTGCTCCTCGCTTGCATGAGCTTAAAAGGTTAATGACAAAAAAGAATACGTTTGAACTACATTATGACTTCATCCCTGTCATTATAAAGGGTACGTAGGCAACTTCAAGGAAACTTTAATTTTAGACTACTCAAGAAAAAAAAGAAAAAAAATATTTGATCTACGTTATGACTTGATCCTTATCCATTATGAGGATACGTAGGCAGCTTAAAGTGTAACGACCGGATCCTTACATATTATGGTCCGATCGCTAACACATGTATACTTAGACTTTTCTATCATGAGATGAGTTTTGGCAAAAATCTCAAAATAACATATTTAAGATTTTATTAATTAGATAGAAAACTACATAAAAAATTTTACAAAACACCAGGATCCATAAAATATTAGCGTAGTGATACAAAAATATATGTGCCTAAAATATTAGCCATTTGAGCGACGTCCAGTTCTGCCACCTACGTTGTGTCCTTACCAACAAAGTCTGTAAAAATAGGATGAGTATATAATATACCCAGTAAGTAGTTCTCACATAGGGTAGTGACCAAATGCACAATCACATGCAACATGTCCTGAAAACATATGATTGGGACCGAAAACATATAATAACATGTGGTGGTCGGTTATGCTTCTAACGTAAATTTCTCCGCCCTGATAGGAAGATGAGAACCTAGATGGAAACTAACCCATCTGATGATTAGCGGGTTATGCAGTCAGTAGGGCCAGAGTTGCATCCAACATGAACCATTAACATAAACGGAAGATTGGACTAGAGGGGTGCAACCATACATAACCTGTTAGTCCCTAGCATAATCTTGACATAGAATTGGGTCTAGAGGGGTGCAACCATACATGCCCTGCTAGCCCTAGAATAATCTTGACATAGAATTGGGTCTAGAGGGGTGCAACCATACATGCCCTGCTAGCCCTAGAAGCATAACCTTTATCTAATTAAAATTTAATCTTATGAAAAAACACAATACATAAGGTCCCTTGTCGATAAATGTATTTTAAACATGTAATGCAACATAACAATAACATAATTATGCAACATATTAAAGGTACATTACCATGAAACACTTAAAGAGAGGGTGAGATAACCTACTTACCTTGACTGCGATCCTAGTTATTCCTTATTAATCCTTATGGTTTAATCAGTAGAGTTTTCCTTCTTAAATTAGAAGGAAATTTGGGCAGCACTTCCCTTGCGTTTCCTACTTCTGACTAACAGAATTACTTCACTCTTTTCACACGATTTTTACTACTCAGTTTTGTTTGAGAATGAGTAACTTCCAGCCCAAAGCCTTCTATTTATAGCCGTTTCTAGCTCTTCTCTGTGTGACAACTCATCCTACATAATGCTTTTTTTAAAATTACTTAGGTTTAAGAATTTCTCTTAATAAGACACCTAATTTTGGCTAACGTTTTCCTTTACGTCTTCAACCTTTGTTTGTATTCAATTTTAGGGTTCTCCATGTATAATCTATAAGATCATGGCCAAATTCAACGCATAATTCACGCTTCTGTCCAAATCTCGCTCTTTCTGTTCTCAGAATCTCGCTCTCTCCAGCTTTCTCGCTGGTTTGGCTTTTGTGACTCTCGCTCTCTCTTTCGCTCCCGCTCTCGCACTCGCTTTCGCTCTCTCCCACTGTCTCACTGAGAATCTCGCTCTCTCCAATTTTCTCTCCACTCTCACTCGTTTTCATGCGTGGGTTGCCTTCACTGCTTGTAGATTCCACTTCTCCTTTTTAACTCTTTCAAATTCTAAGAGTATATGGGCAATTAATTCACCTCCAATTCTTCCATGTAACCGGATGACCACTTTTAAGTACATTTGAGCTAATGCTTCCGTAGTCTGAGTAGTCTTGCATGGTAGGAAGTGGGCCGATTTGGTGAGTCGATCCACAATCACCTAAATCATGTTGTGGCCTTTAACAATTCTTGGGAGTCTTGAGATGAAGTCCATAGAAATATGCTCCCATTTCCATTCTGGAACATTTAGAGGCTGGAGGAGTCCTGGTGGTCGTTGCCGTAGATCTTTCACTTGTTGATAAACAAAACATTTACTTACATAGTCAGCTATATTCTTTTTCATGTTACACCACCAGTAATGTGCTTTCAAGTCTTGATACATTTTGGTACTCCCAGGATGTATTGAAAAGCATGATTCATGAGCTTCATTCAATAGTTCTTTCTTGATTTCTTTATCATCTGGTATACATAGACGTCCATGATGGAGGAGTGTAGAGAATTGACTTGTTTCTCCATCCTCTGACTGCAGTTGTTTGTTTAGGTATTTATCTATTTGTTGTGCATCAATTATCCTTTGTCTTAATGCAAGTCTTGCAATTAACTGTGATATTTGAGTTGTGAAGGTTTCTGGTATTAGTGAGATCTCAGCTCTTTCAAGGTCATCCATTATATGTATGGAGATGGTACTTAGAGCTGCTGTATGAGCTGACTTTCTGCTAAGAGCATCAGCAACAATGTTAGCTTTTCTTGAATGATAGAGGATTTCACAGTCATAGTCTTTGACTAATTCTAACCATCTTCGTTGCCTCATATTTAACTCTTTCTGGGTAAAGAAGTACTTAAGGCTTTTATGATCTATATAAATTTGGATCTTTTCCCCATATAAGCAATGTCTCCATATCTTTAAGGCAAAGACTACGGCAGCTAACTCCAAGTCATGAACGGGATAATTTTGTTCATAAGGTTTTAGTTGTCTTGAAGCATATGTTATTACCTTTCCGTGTTGTCTCAATACACAACCAAGACCCTTCTTTGATGCATCACTGTACACAGTTAAACCCCCTGATCTGTCAGGTATAGTGAGAATAGGGGCTGTGGTCAACATTTCTTTTAGTTTTTGGAAGCTTTGCTCACATGCTTGATTCCAGACAAAAGGATTATTCTTCTTGGTGAGGTTAGTTAAGAGTAATGCTATACTTGAGAAATTCTTCACAAATCGTCTATAATATCCTGCTAATCCAAGGAAGCTTCGCTCTTCGCTGACTGTTGTTGGACGAGGCCATTTGCTAACTGTCTTAGTCTTAGCAGAATCCACTGAGATTTCTTCTTGCTTTACAATATGCCCTAGGTCAGCAACTTGTCGTGTCCAAAACTCACACTTGGAGAATTTGGCATACAACTTTTCATTTCTTAATATGGAAAGGAAGTCCCTAAGATATTTTTCATGTTCTACCTCAGACTTGGAATAGACCAAAATATCATCTATAAATACAATCACGAAGTTATCAACATAGTCCTTAAAAATTCTATTCATCAAGCCCATGAAGGCTACTAGGGCATTCGTTAATCCAAAGGGCATCACAACGAATTCATAATGCCCATATCTTGTTCGGAAAGCAGTCTTGGGTATATCAGACTCTTTGATTCGTATTAGATGATATCCAGATGGTAAATCTATTTTGGAGAATACTGAGGCTCCTTGTAATTAGTCAAATAGGTCATCAATGCGTGGAAGTGGGTACTTATTCTTTATTGTCAACTTATTCAACTCCCGATAATCTTTACATAAACGCATTGATCCATCTTTTTTCTTAACAAATAAGACAGGTGCTCCCCATAGAGACATGCTAGGGCATATAAATCCCTTATCTAACAATTTTTGTAATTGTATTTTGTGTTCTTTTAATTCCGCAAGTGCCATTCTATATGGCGCTTTAGATATTGGTTCAGCTCCGGTAATTAGATCTATACAAAATTCTATTTCTTGACTAGATGGTAAACCTGATAGCTCTTCTGGGAATACATCTTCAAATTCTCTTATTACAAGAATGGCCTTAACTTCATCCGTTTGGTTTCGTAAATCCACTACACTTGCTAAATATGCCCAAGCCCCATGGTTGAGTAAATGTTTAGTTTTTAAGGCTGAAATTATTCTTGGGACTGATGGTATATTAGAACTCTTAAACTTAAACTTGGTTCCTATTGGACAGGTGAATATGACCTCTTTATTATGGAAATCTATGCTTGCATAGTTTGCTGCTAACTAGTCCACACCTAGCATTATGTCAAAATCACTTATGTCTAGGATGATAAGGGTCACTCCTAGTTTATGTCTTGATACTGACAATTCACAGTTTTCCACTACTGAGTTGGCAATTATAGATACTCCGACAGGAGTAGCTACAGATAGAATATAGCCTAAGGGCTTTGATATTAATTGAGCATGTTGTGCAAATGTTGTAGAGATGAATGAATGACTAGAGTCCATATAAAATAAAGTGAAGGCATAATACCTGAGGATGGGTAATGTACCTGTAATAACTACATCTTGATCCTCTGCCCCTTGACGTGTAACAGCAAACACCCATCCTTTCTGTTGTTGGGTAACCTTGTTACTAGTAGGCTGGGTGGTCTGGGCAGTTGATACTTGGTTGGTGAACTTTGGGCAAGCCTTTGCATAGTGAACCGTTTGGCCGCAGTTGAAACACACCCCTAAGCTCCAAAGACATTGCCCCTGATGGTGTTTTCCACAATTTCTGCACTTAGGATATGTGATTATTTGACTCTTCTATTGTGACTGTACACCCTGAGCACTTTGGAAAATTTTTTTGCTTGCCATTGTGAACGTTGGAAGCCTTGTTGGGTGAATTTCCCTTTTTTTTTTTTTTTTTTGATTGGGCATGAATCCTTATTTAGAAGTTGAGGTTTTGGACAGCAAGATCTAATTCCATGAGTAAGGTCGACTCGAGGGCAAGAGCATACTCTTTGTGTCGGAAAGCAGTAACAATGCCTCGAATGCCTTCTCTTAATCCCAAATAAACCTTTCCACCTTTTTCTCTTCTGGGTCCACTAGTCGAGGGACAAAGTTGGACAAACGATCAAATTTTCGTTCATACTCTGCCGCGGACATGTTCTCTTGACGAAGATTAAGAAATTCCACTTCCTTTTGATATCTCACTGTCAAAGGGAAATACTTGTTGTAAAAAGCCTGATTGAATTGTTTCCATGAGACTGTATCTTTGATTGTTCTTTGTGTGGATTCCCACCAGAATTTTGCATTGCCTTTTAACATGAAGATGACACAATTTACTTTCTGTTCTTCTGGGATGTTCATATGGCAGAAAATAGTTTCTATTTCTGTTTTCCAATTCAGTGCTGTAATTGGATCCACAGATGATCCATCAAATGTTGAAGGATTGAACTTCCTGAATTCTCGAATGATCTTTAAGTCATTTATATCGTTGGTTATTGGTGTGGTGGACGAGGTTGCGTTTCCATTACTCATATTTTGTATTAGTATTTGTAGTGCATCTGGTGTAAGTAACACGTAAGGCGTCTGTCCATGTCCTTGATTTTGATCCCTTGTGGATTCACTTCGAGGTCTGTCTCGTCGTGTTGGAGCCCTTTGTGGTGGCATCTGGTATACACATTTAATTTTCATAATAAGGAAGCAAACTCATACCTTATGTTTTCTAAATTATTTACCAAATTACTTGTTTGAAAATTCCACTCACCAGCGTATTTGGCATAACTGTGGGCATCACTTAACAGGCCAAACCATCAAACACCCCGACTTTTCTTATTAGTAGAGCCTAATTGGCTCAAATGCTCTGATACCAACATGTAACGATCGAATCCTTAAAATTATGGTACGACCGCTACGACATGCATACTTAGACTTTTCTATCATGAGATGAGTTTTGGCAAAAATCACAAAAGAACATATCTAAGATTTTATTAATTAGGTAGAAAACTACATAAAAAATTTATTTTACAAAACACTAAGATCCATAAAATATTAGCGTAGTGATACAAAAATACATATGCCTATAATAATGAGTTTGATGGTTGGCCATTTGAGCGACGTCCAGTTCTGCCACCTACGTTGTGTCCTTACCTACAAAGTTTGTAAAAATAGGATGAGTATATAATATACCCAATAAGTAGTTCTCACATAGGGTAGTGACCAAATGCACAATCACATGCAACATGTCCTGAAAACATATGATTGGGACCGAAAACATATAATAACATGTGGTGGTCGGTTATGCTTCTAACGTAAATTTCTCCGCCCTGATAGGAAGATGAGGACTTAGACGGAAACTAACCCATCTGATGATTAGCGGGTTATGCAGTCAGTAGGGCCAGAGTCGCATCCAACATCAACCATTAACATAAACGTAAGATTGGACTAGAATGGTGCAACCATACATACCCTGTTAGTCCCTAGCATAATCTTGACATAGAATTGGGTCTAGAGGGGTGCAACCATACATGCCCTACTAGCCCTAGAAGCATAACCTTTATCTAATTAAAATTTAATCTTATGAACAAATATAATGCATGGGGTCCCTTGTCGCTAAACGTATTTTAAACATGTAATGCAACATAACAATAACTTAATTATGCAACATATTAAAGATACACTACCATGAAACACTTAAAGAGAGGGTGAGATAACCTATTTACTTTGACTGCGATCCTAGTTATTCCTTATTATTCCTTATGGTTTAATCAGTAGAGCCTTCCCTCTTAAATTAGAAGGAAATTTGGGCAGCACTTCCCTTGCGTTTCCTCCTTTAACTAATAGAATTACTTCACCCTTTTCACACGATTTTTACTATTGAGTTTTGTTTGAGAATGAGTTTAACTTCCAGACGAAAGCCTTTTATTTATAGCCGTTTCCAGCTCTTCTCTGTGTGACAAGTCATCCTACAAATGGCTTTTCTAAAATTACTTAGGTTTAAGAATTTCTCTTAATATGACACCTAATTTTAGCTAACGTTTGCCCTTACGTCTTCAACCTTTATTTGTATTCAATTTTAGGGTTCTTCATGTATAGTCTATAAGATCGTGGCCAAATTCAACGCATAATTCACGCTTCTGTCCAAATCTCACTCTTTCTGTTCTTAGAATCTCGCTCCCTTCAGCTTTCTCGCTGGTTTGGCATTCGTGACTCTCGCTCTCGCTTTCGCTCCCGCTCTCTCCCACTGTCTCACTGAGAATCTCGCTCTTTCTACTCTCGCTCTCTCCAATTTTCTCTCCACTCTCGTTCGTTTCACGCGTGGGTTCCCTTCATTGCTTGTGGCTTTCACTTCCCTTTTTTAACTCTTTCAAATTTTAAGAGTATATGGGCAATTAATTCACCTCCAATTATTCCAATGAGCAGTGCCCAAACAAAAAGTTATCTACTGCCCTTTGTCTTCTGAATTAGCTAGCGTCCAACTTCTAATTAATCCTTTTTTATTCTGCCCCCGTATTCATTATTTTGGATAATTAATAAATTTCTTATTTTTTTCCAATTCTAAATTTTCACCCGATTTTCCTATTAAGTTTATATATTTTTCATTCTTAATTATATATTTTATTTGTTTTCCTGCTTTCTAAATTAAGGTTAGGGTATTACATTTACCACCCCTTTAAATAAAATTTCGTCATGCTTAGCATTTGACATTTAATTTCCTGTAGTGTATTCATACAAATTTGGGATGTTACATAAAGGAAGCATTAAGTTCAGTCTAGTAAAAAAAATCCTCAAACTCGACTTCTTCGTCTCCAAGTTCGATGGTTGCATTATTGCTTCTCCATCTCTAATTTCGAGGACTATATTGCTGGTTCTTTATCTCCAAGTTAACAAGACCTTAATCCTGAGTGAGTTGTGAAGTCCTGCCAATGAGGGCGATCCTTTGATTTGTATGGGTGAGAGTAGCTAGATTGCTAACTCAACAAGCCTACCATTTTGGAGATTCGTCTGATTGGGGAGCTGGGAACTCAGCTACACAAGATGGAATTCACTCCTTCCCCAAAGTATGGGTAAGTAGATAAATTGCTCCCTTAAGAGCTGATTCCGGGTCTTGAACAATGTGGCGCCACACCATCTATTTTCTTGAAAGTGGTTTGGTCATAGTGGGACTATAATCTATTGTTCATTAAAGGGGTCAGTGGTACTTAAGGAGTTAGATGTAACAATAGGGCAAAACAGTAATTTGGTTCAGCTATACATACGAGCAATTTGTGAAGGGTCATCATACTATTTATTGGTTATATCCAATGGATACAAAAATATATCTATAGTATGAAGAGTGCAACTGTTGATCTTTAGTGAAGTGCTCGACAGTTACTGGATAGTGGATAATGTAATTAAAGAGTTTCAAGCTATAGGTCTATAAGGTCCCATTGGTACCTCAAAAGAATTTAGTTGAGAATTAGTTTTTGGGATAATTTGAATTGTTCAAATTAATAAGAGGGATATTATATATGATATAATTAAATTGATTTGATTATATATGGTATAATTGTTATAATGTATTTGATACATTATAGTTTATTTGTAGAAAATAAGTATTTGAATGAGATTCAAATAGTTATTAAATTTAATATAAATATGATTTATATTAAATGTCATAAAATAGAGAAAAGAACTATAGTTTATATTATATATGATATAATATTAAAACTATAGATTATGTGTTATATTTGATATAACATATAGTTTAATATAAATAAGATATGATAACTTAGTTATCATATCTATTTATATTAACTTTATTATTTTGGATAATTATTCCTCTTTTCTCTCCAACCACTTTAGTGGGTGGTTAAGTGGTTTTATGACAAATGGAATAAAAGAATTTTCTTTTCTTTGGTACAAACTTACGATCCTGAAAACACTACATGAATGAGAGCTTCACTATACGACAGTGACAATCACAGAATCGTTCTGTGTTCATCCTTAATCATCTTCCTCCTCCAAACTAAAAATTACTCTCCTAACTAAAATAGTCAGAGCCCATAACTCCTGGACTCTCACTCTGAGTATACCGAAGGTTTCAAGTGGTTGTGTCATGTTGTGGTTCGAGATTTCATGAAGAGGGTATTCAAGCTTGTTGCTGATTTTGAGTTCGTGATAGTTCATGAGGCTTACACGAAGAAATGTTGTTCAAAGGTATAATCTTTTGAACTCTATTTCTTTATTAAAAAGCATGCCGTAATTTATTTAAGAATGTATATCTTGTATATTTGTTATAAATTTTTTTCAATCAAAATGAAATTTGGATGATCTATTTCCGTTTAAGGATCTCTACAAATCAAGTTCCTTCATTTCTTGATCCTTATCCATTATAAGGATATGTAGGAAACTTAAAGGAAGCTTTAAGTTCAATCTAGTAAAAGAAGTCCTCAAACTCCAGTTCTTCATCTCTAAGTTCAACGGTTGCATTATTGCTTCTCCATCTCCAAGTTTGAGGACTACATTGCTGTCTCTTTATCTCCAAGTTCGAGGATTACATTGTTGTTTCTCCATCTCCAAGCTCAAGGGTTGCACCGCTGCTTGTCCATCTCCAACTTTGAGGGTTGCATTGCTGCTTTTTTATTTGCAAGTTTGATGGTTGTACTACTGCTTCTCCATCTCCAAATTTTGATGGTTGCATTACTACTTCTCCATGCCAAAGTCTGATGGTTACATTGCTACTTCTTTATTTTCAATTTCGATTGTTGCATGCATTGACACCTGAAAACTAGAGTGTGATGCATTAGCGTACTCTTGGGTTGTATGTCCTAAAACTCGTAGTTTTGTAAACAGTAAACGTATATAAAGTTTATTCGGACAAGTGTTGTTGATTGTTTAATAACTTTAAATCCAATCAAATACAAACCCTTGGCTATTGTTATTAATAATTGGACTTTATGTGGAGATAAACTTGATCAAGATCGAGTAAAATAGCCTAAACAAACTATAGTATTTGGATTAGGTTGGGTTCCTATTTTTGGATATCCTATTGAATATGGCCCGCTTTATGATTGTTACAAATGTTATAAAGTGTCATAACAATGTATCAGTTCGATCATGTAGAGGCATGATGAGCTTTTGTATGATAGACCACAAAATAATCACTGTTACGTATTAACATCGTTTACTGTTAACATAGATTAATTTCACTTCTTGATGACCTAGATAACTTGATCTAAATCTTGAGCTGTCTATGAACTCCGATGTCGTTTGGCTTGAGAAATTCCCATTTCTCAATAAATTGTTCCATAAAATGGGACAAAAACAGTCCAATTAAATTTCACTAAAAAAAGTGTTTTTAGATTCATCGATGATGATGATTTGCACCATTAATTTCTTGATTTATAGATCTTTGCCTGGATGGGCATCTGCAACTTTCGTAGCCTGAAAAACAAGAAAGTTCAAAATCATAACAACATTCAAATATAGCATTTTCTGTTACAGATCTAGAAAGTTTCTTGCAATCAAAGAATAAATTTTGACCAATAATTTGAGAGATCGGACTGAAGAAGAAACATACTAAGGTTTAAGGAGATAGACGGAGCTTGTGGCGATTGGAGAAGATGAATTAGAAGGCAGATAGAATGAATGTGAAGGCTGAAAAGTAAGGATGACACTTTTTGTGAAGAAGCAGAGCGAAAAAGGATCAAAGATGGGAAGAGGAAGAGAGAAGCTGAAGAGACCTTTTGCAGTGAAAAAACGTGCAGTTTGATTGGGAGAATGAGTGGACGGTGAAGAGACTTTGAAAAGCGTAAACCTTTTAGAGGGAGAAATTTGTATGATAATTTAATTATTTTGACTAGCCCCCATAATATTTTGGTTTGCCACTTTTTCCCTCTACTTTTAATAACATTTTTTCTTAAAAGGTTATTCTAAAAATTTATTGAAGATGGTGTTTGTTGTAGTGTTAGGCTCTACGTGAGTCACTATGATCGTCATTATTTTACAGAGAAATCAATGTTGTAAAGGCTTGACTTTTTTATATTAGTGATTTTACTTTCCTGGGCATATTGCTCAACAAACGTAGGTGGAATATCGATGAACGGGGTTACCAAATTCCGAGTCTTCGGTTCTTGATTTGTTGTTTGTTATTTAGTTCTTGTGTATGTGATTACTAAGACGTCTTGTTTAATATTTGTGCTTTGTGTAACATAACACCTTAAAATTCTAGGATGCTTGTTACTCATTATGATTATAATTCTTTAAAGGAGGAATTGGTGAATAAGTGTCAAATTGGTGTTCTTGCATCATGTTTGGATCACATTATCAATGGCAAGGATGATGGGAAACAATCTTAGGGTTGGAGTAGAGGTGGAGAAAAAGGAAGGAAATATATGATTTACAAAGGAAAGTGTGTAAAGGTATGAAGACTGTGATGAATGAAGAGAATGAAATTGGAAAATTAGGGCCTATTCGATAACATTCATGTTTTTTATTTTTTGTTTTTATTTCTTATTTTTTAAGAAACTGAGTTATTTAATAACGACTCATGTTTTGTAGTTTCTAGAATTTGAGTAACTCTTATGAAAATGGGTTTTGTTCCTATTTTATATAATATTATTTCTTTTATTTATCAATTCATCCTTTCACCTCTTGATTGTGTGTTCAATTCCTGTGTTAGGCACTTTTATTTTTTTCTTTTCATGTATATTTTCATCTTTCATCTTTTATTTATTTTCTTTATTTATTTTTCTATTTACAAAATAATCTATTATATTTATATTTATATTTTATTTTAATTTTGAATTTTAAGAACTTAAATTTATATAGTATTTTAATTTTCAACATATACATTCATTTTTTATATTTTAAATTTCCACTTCCAAGATGTGCACTTATTTCTTTTATATTTCTTTTATTAATTTTTCTATTTACAAAAATAATTATGCTATATTTATATTTATTTTTATTTTGTATTTTAAAATTCTCTTATTTTATTTTAATTTTCGAAATGTATATTATGTTTTTTTTTTTTTTTTTTTTTTTTTTTTTTTTTTTTTTTTTACATTTCAACTTTTGAATATTAATTTTTACAATATGCATGCTTATATATTATTTGAATTCTAATTGTTTTAGTATATCTAAAACAGAGTAGAATTTTAAAATGTATACATTTTGCTGACTAAGACACTCATTTAACCTAACTTTAATGTTTTACAACAACGACATTTACATAATAATATAATTAAGTTGGATTTGACTCAAAATCATTTAAGACAAATAACTTGAGTTGAAGATGACAATGCCGATCAAATATAGGCAACATATGAAGGTTAGGATTCAACTTTGTTATTTATTTAGTTGTCATCGAGGCCTAGCCTTACTTGTATTATATGACATAAACTTTTGATAATATCTTTTTTTCAATGTTTAATGTATGACATATCTTCTTTTTTATATTATTTTGTTAAAAAAAAGAAAGAAACAAGAAACAAGAAATGGTTATGAAACAAGTTTATATTTCTATTTCTTTATTTCAAAAAACAGAAAAAGAGATTTGCTGAGTTTGAAAGTAATCTTCCCAAATCTTATACCAAATTCTATAACTTTTCAAATTTTCTCCAAATTCGATTTTCTTTACTAAATATTATGTCATATTTATTTCGTAATTTTTCAAAACCTTAGCAGAATTTATGTTTTCATAGTTGAATGAATTTCCGAAATTCCATATAAGTTTTCCTAATGTCAAAATAGATTTTCCAAATTGATTCAAGATGATTGCATTATCATTATTAAATTTTGAAAAAGATCAAATTTTACGAAAAAATGGGTAAATTTTGGGATGTATATTGAATCTCAATGCTAATTCTGCCTGAGATTCCACCGAAAAAGCTCAAACTATTGATAAGTCACAAAAAGTTGTTTTTTCAACAAAATATCAATGGCCAATCTCAGACTAGATGAATCGAGACAAACTATTCTAATAAATTTTTAAAAAGCGTGTGAGTTTTAGAGTGATTTTAAAGTATTATTGAACATGTTTAATGTTAAAATTAATTTTTGAATAATGATTATTCTGTAATATCATATATTTTTAAATACATATTTGAAGTTAATAACAAATAGTTGAGCTTATAGCATGCTATATTCCTAACATTTTTTTAGTATAATTTTGCATTCTAAAATTTAAAATTTAAATTTTGGATACATTAAAAATATGGAAAAAAAAACATGTTTTCAAAATTTGCAAGGTGCTAGTCGAAAAGATTTCGAAAATAGTATCTAAATTATCTACAAAATACATATTTATTGAATTTAATAAATCTAAAAATATAAAAAGAATTTGAATTGCAACCCTAAATTTCTCATTATATCCGTGTGTTGGGCTAGAGGGCTCAATCTGAGAAATGGCGTTCCTATAATGGGAGGGCTTAACGGTAAACTTTGGGTAGCTTTTGGTCAAAATAGGTTTAGTGCCATGTAA